>NC_051421.1:1756578-1763497 GCF_015228065.2 Penaeus monodon | reverse complement strand
TGAGTTCGAGTGATTTCATCACCGGCCGAACGTCGTGGTCCACAGCAATGATGCTTAATTATAGTTTTCATGTTGTGATGCTTTTGGCCACCCAGTGGCTAGGTAGGCAATCGAGGTGAAGTTCCTTGCCCAAGGGAACAACGCGCCGGCCGGTGACTCGAACCTTTGAACTCAGATTGCCGTCGTGCCAGTCTTGAGTCCGATGCTCTAACCAATCGGCCATATATATATATATATATATATATATATATAATATATATATATATAGTATATATAATATATATATATATATATATATGAATATATACATATATATATATATATATATATATATATATATATATATATATAATATGCATATGTGTATATATATCATATTTATTGTTTAAATACATATATATGTATGTATATAAGTATACATACAGTATATATTCATATTTATGTGTGTATATATACTTTATAAATATACATATAAATATTTATATATATATATATATATATATATATATATAGTATATATACATTACCGGTGGGTGCTTCTTCCTCAGAGCACTGAGGATCTGCAGTCCTGAATATCTTGAGGATGAGGTTACCTATATAGTTAATTCTTTCATGAAATATAAATATTCCAGAGGCGGAGAACCAACTCGCAAGATCAGACCCTACTAATAATTTTCTAATAATTCTCTCATATTACCGCCATGTAACACTTCCCAGACGATCAGCAGATACTTCGGCAATACAGTGAAAACCGCCAACACATCTGGGAAAAGATACATGACATAATACGAGACAGAAAGCGACCCGAAAGTGACTAACTGTCCTGTATATCGCATACCCTGCGGCAGTATTTTGGTGAAACAGGCCGTGGTTTCAACACCAGGATCAGCGAACATCGAGCTGACATCCGTCACCATAGGACTTCCAACGCCACGGTGGTACATGTAGATGAAGCTGGATATCTACCGAACTGGAAGGAAGCAGAAGTAGTCCATGGAGGACTGAACAAACAGGGAAAAAAATTATCGACGTTGTATACAGAGAATAATATCAACACAGCATCGGGCAGATTCAAACAATCCAAGATCGCGGTAGCAATTATACGGACACGAGTGGGAGGTCAGAGTCGTTAGGTGTTTCGTCAGCTCATGTGTGATATGTATATATATATATATATATATATATATATATATATATATATATATATATATATATATATATATATACTGTGTAATTTCTTTGATGTATGTATTTCTGACGAAGATATAATCGAAACCGGTCAAATATCTCTTTCGTATTGTGAAGATATTCATTCATTCTCATTCATACTTTTTTTCACACCGCAAAAAATATAATAATAATATATTTTAAAATAAATTTATATATTTTTAAAATTTTTTTTTATTATATATAAAATATAATATAATTTATATATAGAAATTATATAATATGAAAATATTATATTTTAAAATAAATTTATGCATATACGTTAAATTTTAAAAAAAATTTTAAATTTTTTATAAATAAAAATTTTTTATATATATTTTTATATATAATAATAATTTTATATTAAAAATTATATATTTTAATTTTAATATTATAATTTTTAAAATTATAATAAACCTTATTATTATTTTTTTTATATAACCGTAAATTTTTTTTTTAGAAAATTTTATATAAATCATATGTTTATTAATATATAATATATTTAAAAATAATTATTTTTAAATATTAAATAGGAATAAATTTTTAAAAAAATAAATATATATATTTTAAAATTTTATATATCGTTTAATTATATATTAAAAATATAATTTTATATATATAATATTTAATATAATATAATCTTAATTATAATAATTATTTTATATTATATATTAATGAAGTCCCCATCAGTCGTTCGACTTGGCTTATTGTCCCCTATAGGGAGAGTCAATGCCGGGGGAAAGATGTTATTTTCTGACGAAGATATAAACGAAACCGGTCCAAATACATCTCTTGCTTGTGAAGATATTCATTTTCATTTAACCTTTTCCACATACACACCACGCCGCACCCCCACCACGACGCACAACCACGCACACACCCGCACGAAACACACACACCACGACACACCACACGGCAACACACGCCCACACACACACACACCACACACACCAACCACACAACACAATATTCACTTCTTGTCCCGTATAGTCAATGCCTGGGCAGAGCTATGTAATGTATTAATGTATATTATTATATAATATATATATGGATTATATATATATTTTTAATATATATATTCTGTGTGGGGTTGTGTGTGTTGTGTGTGTGTGTGTGTGTACATAGACATATTGTATGTAATAGAAGCATGGGGATGAACTTTTTTCTCGGTGGGAGTGAGGTTTTTCAACTGACACTGGCATCTCCCTAGGATTTGTCAATGGGCGATAGGCTCTTTCCCGGGGATTAATGTGGCAACATTGGGGCAGCACAAAAATCTTTAGAGATTTATAAAACGTTATACTCCATGTGACACAATTTTCTACATCGACATACTTTGTAATCAACCACTGCACCCTGAACACCCTCCAAGAAATGGGATGTCAAATCGTCCCCCTTAGTCGTATCATAGTTTAAATAAGGCTGGTTGGGCCCTTCAGGGGTTGGGAGTTTAGATGAAAACCCAGGTTTTTCCGAACCTATTTTCTAATTTTTGCAATAAATTTCGTCTTTTGACCTCGTTTTTTTACTAGTGATAATGGAAAGCAACAATAAATAATATAAAAAAAATAAAAATAAAAATTAAATAATAAAATATATCTTTAATTCTTTTTAAAATCTGCACACCAGATGAGTGAACGGCAATGACAACCTGGCATGGCTAGAGAAGAGAGACACCTTCAGTTATCACTACCCATGAGTAAATTTCTGTGTCCCTGATTCTCAATGCCGCTGCCCGTCTGGTCCATGTGTGCCTGTTCGTCTCCTTTTTTTCTCTTAACCTCAGCTTTGTAGAAATTTTAGGGAGACAGAAGCATAGTCCACAATAGGAACGGATGGCTTTTTACATAGAATGATCTTAGTACTTTTTAATTTCTAGTTTCCTACGTGTCTCCCACTCATTTGCTCTCATGACAGACAGTCTTGCTTTGGTTCGTCACCAAGTACAGGACCTCCTTTTTAAAGGAGAGGGTCCAGTCAGTCATTACCAAATATTAGAAGACCCTGGAACCCTTTCCCTAAGTCCATTCCCTGGATTCCAGACTTGTGCCTTGAAAATTTTGTCTAAAAGCCATGGCTTTGGATTTGGCTGCAGAGATCCTTTAGTCCTGCCCTACAACCTCCTCAGATACAAGGTCTGACAGCGCTAGGCTTTACATAGGCACTGTGGTCCAGTGGATATGATTGCAAGATCGTCCCGCATAGATATCTTGCACCCTACTGGAGGTAAATTGTTGAGGATGCAGGATATTAAGGGTGTTGAAAAGGACTGGACCCGAGGACCCCACCCTGAGGTATTCCATTTTCTAGTGGCATGCTGTGATAGGTAACCTTGGAATCTGACATTGGCTGTTCTCTCTTCCTGAAATAGTTTACCTCTCCAAACAAGAGCCTTTTTCCTCCTTGCAATTCCCTTTTTGGATCATGGTCCCTCCCTGGAATAGGCAAAAAAGAGGAATTTGGCCTAATTTTCAAAAGCCTTCCTACCACGTCCCTAGGGATAACTACCCCTACAAGAAAAGGTCCAAACAGTTGGCCTGGATTGTGGCTTTACGAGCAAATGGCCCCTAATGCTGTGGTGCCCCTGGTGCTTCCGTGCCCCCCCCTTTTTTTGTTAAGCCATGGGAGGTTTTGTTTCCCATGTGGGGTTTTCCCCATTTTTTTCCCGTTTAGAAGGTACCGGTTTTTTAGGTAAAACCATGTCTCTCGGCCCCGTCTGACCCCAGACCCCAGCTGGAGGGAAGAGGAGATGAAAGGCCCGGTACTTTTTTTCCCCCCCCTGGGCCTCTTTGGTTGGTTTTTTTGGGGGGGGAGAGGACTATCAATAGCCCCTACCTTCCCAGCTCTGGGGTAAGAGTGGAAGTTTTATCCGGGAACTTTTTGGTGTTGGAGTGAGTTTAAGGATGCAAGCTTCCACCTGGCCAGTCCCCTAAGGAAAAGGGAAATGAAATGGGGTTGTTGGGAAAAGAATTCCTCATCCAGAAACCCTGGGGGCACTTGTTGCAAGAACTGTTTTGGGTACAGGTTTTTGGGTCCTTAATTTGCCCTCAGAGAGAAGAATTTAGCCTCTGAGTTATCAGGTGTTTTGACTGCCCCCCTTTTCCTCTGACATTATAAGCAAGTCCTGTGCCTGGGTTTTGGGGGCACCTCAGGAGTGTCCCCAAGGTGGGGCTTGTGTCAGGGACTTTTTGGTGCTTCTTCCTTGGCAGAAGAACGTCGTGTGCCGCCCAGTCGGGGTCCCCCTGGGTTTTGCTTTCTGCATTTTGAGGGTCCCCCGTGGTTGTGGGTGGGGGCACCTCAGGGCCTTTTTGAAGTGGGCTTAGTAAAAGCTTTCGCTTGAACCCGTTTGCCCACAGCCTTTGTCCCCTTGGTAAGGGTGGGGGGGTTTTTAAGGCCGGTTCCCCCCAAAGTAACTCCACACTATTTACAGCCACTTTTTTTCCTGCCCCTGACTCTTAATGGGGCAACAAGTTTTTTTTCCCCTTGGCAATCCCCCTGACCCTGGCTTTCCCCTGAGATGTGTTAGGCCCACCCTTTGTTCAGGGGGGTTCCTTTTTGCCTTTTTGGAAATATTTTTTTCCTACACATTGGGGGTTTCACTCCTTGTGGTTTTGACGTTCACCACCCCCTTATACTCCCCGTCCCCACCATTAAAGAAAAAGTACCAGAACGTCCCCACTTTTTTTATAAACTCCCCTGGGACCCTATGGCAGAGGTTTTTAGGTTATAGCCCCCCCCCCCCTGTGAAAAAGCCTGCCCCTGATTTTATGGCACCTGAAATAAAGTTGGCTTCAACACTTCCCTTTTTCACTCCCTGTGTTTGTTTGGTTCATTGCTTTCTAAGAAAGTGGGGCCAAGCAATTCTGAAAAGTCCTTTGCCCCCCAGTTTTTGGCCTTGTCCTGTGTTGTCCATTTTTTGGGCTCCCATGAGGGGTAGGTAAACAGTAAAAAAACCATATGGTTCCACCCCCCCCCCCCCACTTGTGGAACCAGGTCCTCATCGCACAAAACCATCCCCTAAATTCCTTCCTCCCACCCGAGCCGCAGCAAGCCAGGTGGATGTCTAGAAACTTTCTTTTGACCAATGCCCCACAAAAAGCTCTTGACTTGTTGATAAGAAAGCGGATCCCTCGGGGCAAAGTCCCCCGTCCCCTAGCACGGTTGGCCCTTATGTGAAATGGCCCCCACCTGCCCCGCTCTGGTGCCGGTGGGGCAGGGAGCCCAGATGGGATGGGTTGGGTACCCATTGAAGTTCCTTTCACCCTGATGAAAATCACTCGGGTCTTTGTGCTGCCGGAGACACAGAACCCTAGCTGATGTTCCCACCCCCCCCTAAGCCCTCCTACCAAAAAGCCTGGCCCTTTGTTGTAACAACATTGTACAGCCTTTGAGGGGGGCCCCACCCCAGCACAGATTATCCCCTCCAACGGCGAAGAGAAATTTTCCCAACATTCCCCTCTTCCCGCAATGGCGGGTGCAAATCGGCTGGCTCTTTTTGGCGGAGCAAAAGGAAATTTTCTGCCCCCGAACCAAGGGTGATCAAACCTCCCCTTGGGCCAGTTTTTGGGTTGGGGGAAAACAGAAGACATGATCCCCTGAGAGCGAAAAAAGGTCCCCCCCCCCCCCCTAAAAAATGCCCCCCCGGAGCTGAAACCCAAGCCCCCATGTTTTTTTTATTGAAAAACCCCTAGTTTGTTTCAAATGTAGTATGCTTAGTTGTGTTCATGGATTTTCTTTGGTGAGGTTCATCCCCGAGACCCCGGGCCCCCCCCTTTTTTTTTAATTTTGGTTTCAGATCTTGTTTTTTAGAGTCCCCCCCCACAACCCCCCTTTTGTGAAGTCCCCCCCTGGTTTTTAGGGACTTCATCTAGTTTTTTTTCAATGGGGGGGGGTGGAGAGCCCTTTTTTTAGCTTTTTACTTTTGTGAGTTTTAGCTTTTCTTTTTCACCAGGGGCCCTTTTTTTTGTGGTATCTTTTTTTCTTTGTGTTTTACCTGGAAAAAAGGTCAGCTTTTTTTTTCCCGGATGGCGGCCCCAGATTTCCAGCCTGTTTAGGTTTTTGCCCCGGGAGGGGGGGGGCAAAGGGTTGGGGTGGGGAAGGAGTTCCCTTTCCCCCCCCGGGTGAGGGTGGGGGTGGTTTTTTTGGCTCTGTTTTTAGTTTCCCCCCCCTTTCGGAAAATGCAAGAGTTTTGGGGCACTGGGCCCCCCCCCTCCCCCGGGGAAAACCGTGAAAGGGCCTTCCCCCAGGCCTTTCACTGGACCCCCCCAAAGCTTTTTTTTTTGGCTACTGCAGTGATACAGCAGTCCCCAAAAGGAAGAGTCCCCGTTTCCCCTTTTCGTAAAAAAAAATTTTTCGTCTTTTTTTTGGGGGGGCCCTTTTGCCGGGGTTCTTTGAACCTTTATTTCCTGTTGGTTCCTTTTTTTTTTTTTAGAAAGATGGGAAAAAATGTGGAGGGGCTTCCCCCTTCCTTTTTAGGAGGTCGGGAAGTCTTTTTTTTTTTGTTCTGTCCCCCCCCCCCCCAACATGGGGGGGGCCCTGGGGAAAAAGAAACAAAGTTTGGGGAAAAATTTTAAGTATATCCCTTTTTGCTTTTTGGGGGTTTGCCTCTTCCTTTTAGAGCAAGCCAGGGGTCCCCCGGCGTTATGCCCCCTTGGCCACTTTTTTTGGACATTTTGGGCTGTTGTGTCCCTTTGGCCGCCCGGGGGGCCCCCTT
>NC_051421.1:1754190-1756478 GCF_015228065.2 Penaeus monodon | reverse complement strand
AAAGCCTCCCCAAAAGACGATAATCTCTTTGACGAAGAAGACATGACTCTCCTGTTGACTGCTGTAGTCACTGCAGTAGCAACAGCTTTGGGGAGGTCCAGTGAAGAGGCCTGAGAAGGCAGTCACGGTCACCATGACGACAGTGACCCAGACTCTTGCAGTCCTGAAAGGGAGGAAGCTGAACAGAGCCAAACCAGCCCCACCCTCACCCCAGGACGAGACTCCTCTCCCCACCCCAACCCTGCCCACGCCCTCACAGGCAGAACCTAAACAGGCTGAATCTGTGCAGCCAGTGCCAGCACAAGCTGACCTTATCCAGGTAAAATCAGCAAAGAGAAAAGATACACAGACAAAGCCTGGTGTAAGAAAAGCTAAACTCACAAAAGTAAGAGCTACCAAAGGCTCTCCACCTCCCATTGCAAAACTAGATGAAGATCCCTCAACCAGCGAGGACTTCACAAAGGAGTTGTGAGACTCTAACACAACTGACTCTGAAACCGAATATAAAGACGTCTCAGATGTAACCATCACCAAGTAACATCATGACACACAATCTAAGCATACTACAGTGAAACATCTATGGCTTCAATAGAAAGAATGCCATCCTCCACACAATAGTGTGATCAAGGACCATTGGCATTGTCATGCTCCAGGAGACATTATTAGAGGGGACTGTTCGCTTCTCAGGGTATCATGTCTTCATGCTACCAAGCACAGCTGGCAAAGGAGGCTTGATCACCCTGGTCAGAGCAGCAATCTCTTGCTCCGCAAGAGCCAGCCGATGCACCGCATTGCGGAGAGGATGTTGAATCTCTTGCCGTTGAGATTCACCTGGCTGGGGGGCCCCCTCAAGCTGTACAATGTGTACAACAAGCCAGGCTGTAGGAGCTTAGACATCAGCTAGGTCTGTGCTCCTGCAGCACAAGACCGAGTGATCATAGGGGGAGACTTCAATGTACACCATCCCATCCTGGCTCCCTGCACGGCACCAGATGCGGCAGGCCATCACATAGCCAACGTGCTAGAGACTTTCCCCGAGATCGCTCTTCTCAACAGCCAAGAGCTGCATGTCAAAGAAGTTCTAGACCTCACCTTGGCTGCTGCGGCTCTGGTGGAGAGAATTAGATGGTTTGTCGATGAGACTGTCACAAGTGACCATTATGGTACTGTTACTACCCTCATGGATCCAAAATGGAAAACAGACAAGGCCAACTGGCAAGCCTTTCAGAATGCTTTGGCCCACTTTCTTAGAAGCAATGAACCAACACGGAGTGAAAACGTGGAAGTGCTTGAAGCCAGACTTATCAGTGCCATAAATCAAGCAGCTTCACAGGCTATACCTAAAACTCGGCCATAGTCCAGGAGTTATAAAGACGTCTGGTACTTTAATGACGAGTTTAAGGACGTCAACCACAGAGTGAACATGTGTAGAAAATATTTCCAAAGGCAAAGAACCCCTGACAGCCTAACCCTCCTCAGGGAAGCAGTCAGGGATGCCAAGGAAACTGCCATAAGAGTCAGGCAGGAAAAGTGGCTGTAATAGTGTGAGTACTTTGACCGCCTAACCACCCTTACAGAGCTGTGGCAACGGGTCAAGCGAGCTACTAGCCACTCAGCCCTGAGGTGCACACACCACGACCCTCAATCAGAAGCAAACAGACTGGCGCACGAGTTCTCTGCAAGAACAAGCAGCAAAAGTCTGACAGCTGAATTGAGGGCAAACCAGGCAGACTTGCTTATATCAGAGAAAGGGCAGTCAAACCTGATAACTCAGATGCTATCTTCTCTCTGAGGGAAATAAGACAAACCTACAAAAACAGTTCTTGCACAGCCCCAGGTTCTGATGGGATCTCACACCCCATCATTTCCCTCCTAGGACTGGCAGGTGAGCTTGCATTCCTCTAACTCATCAACAAGTCCTGATAAACTTCCACTCTACCCCAGAGCTGGAAGAGGGCTATTATAGTTCCTTTCCCAAAACCAACAGAGCCAGGGAAGTACCGCCTCATCTCTCTCCTCAGCTGTCTGGGCAAGACGGCCGAGAGAATGGTACTAAACCGACTCTAACGGAAAATGGGAACCCACATGAACACCTCCATGGCTACAAAAGGGGCACGAGCACAGCAAACAGCATAGCCATGCTCTTAAGCACAATCAGCACTGTGACTTCTGTAGTAGTATCCCTAGACGTGGAGAAGGCTTTTGAATTAGCAAATCCTCTTGCTATTCAGGAGACCCTGATCCAAAAGGGAATCAGAGGAAAGCTCTTGTTTTGGAGAGGTGACTAT
>NC_051421.1:1746027-1749090 GCF_015228065.2 Penaeus monodon | reverse complement strand
TAATATAATTAATAATATTAATTAATATATAAAATATTAAAATATTATATATAATTATATATATATTTATATAATAAATATATATAAAAAAATTTTCCAAGGGTTACAATAATGTGACTTTCTGGAGCATGGAACAGAGATAAGTCGGTTTTCCCACGCCCGACGGGGCGGACAGCGCGCGGGCGGGGGGGGCGGGGGGCCCAGCCGGTGCGGGAACACCCAGCTGACCCCAGGAATCTGCCGATGAAGCGTCTGACAAACTTTCATGGAACCCCGCTGCCCCCGGGCTGATTATTGCCGCGGGTCACGTACTTTTTTTAATATTCCCATAAAAGGTATAAAATAAAAGGATAGGGGGCATTAAGTGATAAAAAGGGGGTTTCCCCTTTGCTGAATTTCCCCCTTTTCCCCCTTTCTCTCTCTCTCTCTCTCTTTTTTCTTTCTCTTTCTTTTCCCCCCCTCTCTCTCTCTCTCTTTCTCTCTCTCTCTCCTCTCTTTTTTTCTCTTACCTTTTTTCCCGTCTTTATTCTGTATCCTTCAAAAATTAAGTTTTTTTTTTAAAATATAAATCGAAAGGGTTTTGGAGAAAAACCCAAACTAATTTATTTGATAAACCCAAAACCCCGTCAAGAAAAACTCGCCCCCAAATTTTTTGAAAAAGTCTTAAATTTCAAGACGGAACCCCTTCCCCCCTTTGCGTGTTTGCGTGTGTTATTTTTTTTCTTTTGTTCTTGATTTTGTTTTAATTAATTTTCATACAACCAAAAATAAAGACAAACAAGCAAACAACAACGAAAAAAACACCAGAATTTGAGCTAAAAATACGCCAAACTTTTTTTAAAAAAAACATTTAAACAAAAGGAATGGCTGAAATTAAAATTGACCTACATTATAACTCTTTTTTAGACGATCTGTTACAGGACCTTTCGTGTGTTGGGAAAATATTTCCTAAATTTAGCACAAATTCTATTTCCCTGCAGTAGGGGGAAAAAAGGAAAATCAAAATCCGTTTGACTTATTTTTAAAAAAAATAAATTCAGGGGAAAGATGCCATCAAAAAGTCTTTAAAAAAAAAAGTAAGAGGAGGATGGGGGGAAATGAATCTAAAAGGGAATAGGAATATTGCCCCAGCGGGATGCTTATAAATTTTCGCTCTTTTAAACTTCGGTCATAAATTCGCTTTTTCCTACTGGTTTTGAGGAATTTTTTTTTTTGTTTTGGGCTCCTGACAAGCCGGCGCCACGATACCAGGCGTGTTAGAGGGAAAATAGAGGTAATGGCATTTACCTTAGGAAAAAATAAACTAAAAAATTATTTACTTAGTTAGGGGTTTCTAGAAAGAAGGTCTAATATTGATAATCTAGGAAGGTAAATCTGCAAAAAACAACATTCAAAAAAAAACAAAAGGGAACATTTGTCGGGCCAAATGTAGTACATTTTTGCGATCATGCAAAAAAATTTTTAAAAAAATTTCCATAAAGGGAAAATGGATAACACAAGAAAAAGTTAGTGCTAAATCAGTATAACACACACTTCCCCTTGGTAGCGCAACAGGACAGATGGAGAAAAGAAAGACGGGAATCGTATTGTAAACTTCGAAGTCGGGTTCTGTTGTGACACTCGGGAAAAGCAACAACACTAGCTAATGTGCCCTAGAAAAAAAAGTCAAATGTAATCAATTTCGAAACGTGAAAGAAAAAATGGGAAGCCCAAAAATGTTTTGGGCATTTTCAAGACAAGAATTATTATATATCTTATTCTCTAAGTCCAAGGTTATTTTGCAAAAGGTTATTTCATCTGAGAATGTTTTGTTCAACGATAGGTTGGCAGCAGATGAAAAATAATGTAATACATACGTGGGTAAAAAAAATTGGATATTATATTTTATATATATATATATATATATATTATTATATATTAATATATATATATATATTATAATATTATGTATATATATATGTATATTATATATATAATTAATAATAAAATATATATATATATTATATATTATAATATATGTGTGTGTGTGTGTTGTGTTGTTTGTGTGTATATATATATGTTATATTATTATATTATTATATTATAATATATATATATAAATATATATATATTTTTGGTGTGTGTGTGTGTGTGTGTGGGGTGTGGTGGGGTGTATTATATATTGTATTATATTATATATAATAAAAATATAAATATATAATATATATATATATATATATAATAAATATATAATAAATTATTATATAAATATATATATTTTAATTTAATGGTGGGGGGTTTGTGGTTTTTGGTGGTGTGTTGTGTGGTGCGTGTGGGTAGATAGTAGATAGATAGAAAAAGTAGATAAGAGAAGAGAGAGAAGAGAGAGAAGAGAGGGGAGAGAGAGAGAAGGGGGAGAGAGAGGAAGGAGGGAGAGAGAGAAGAAATTGAAAGAGAGAGGAATATTTTTGGGCCTTCTTTCCAAAAAAAAAATCACGAACAAAACGCCACATACGACATGGGATCCCCAAGCAAGTCATTTTCCGGGAAAAAATTAAATTACCCTTTCGCACAGCGTGCCACCACAGCCGAATGCATCACTAACGGGGGCAAAAATTATTATATAAAACAGAAAAACTAAGAACTGATTGGCATGTCGTTATAACTTTATACTATTTTAAAATTCTTTTCCCAATGACAGAGGCGAACGTAATGTAAATTTTGTTTGACAGGTTTAGAGTTTGAATAAGTTTACGTATTCAAATTTTTTCGCCCCCACCTTTAAAAATTTCGTCAGGATTAGCAAAAAGCCGTGAAGAAATTGCAGATACATCACTTCCTCTCTAAAAAGGATTTTAGGGGGGTGAAGATTTTTTCCCTGGATTTGTCTTTCGCAAAAAATAAAAAGAGAAATTTAAGAAAAAAAAAAAAAAACGGGAAAAAAAAAATACATGTAGAAAGTGCATTTGTTTGGCCCTCGCTTACTCAGCTTGACAAACGTTATTTAATAAAATAAGACGAAATAAAACTAGAGATTTTTTTTTCCTAAATTTGCGACAAAGCAAAATTCAAAACAGACTTAGT
>NC_051421.1:1738544-1743427 GCF_015228065.2 Penaeus monodon | reverse complement strand
AGGCTTGGATAGGTGACTATTTTAGGAATAGAACAGCTAGAGTCAAATTCCAAGGTCACCTATCACAGCACATGCCACTAGAGAATGGAACACCACAGGGTGGGGTTCTCAGTCCAGCCCTTTTTAACACATTAATGTCCTGTATCCTCCCAGTGGGGTGCAATATCATCTTCTATGCTGACAATCTTGCTATCTTCTCCACTGGACCATACTGCCTAAACAAAGCCCAGCGTTGTCTGGACCTGGTATCCGAGGAGTGTTGTAGGACAGGACTTAAGATCTCTGCAGCCAAATCCAAAGCCTAGGCTCTGAGATAAATAGTTCAAGGCACAAGTCTGAAAATCCAGGGAATGGACTTGGAGTGGGTTCAGGACTACCTCTACCTTGGAGTAAGGATAGACCGGACCCTCTCCTTCCAGAAGGAGGTCCAGTACCTGGTTGACCGAACAAAATCAAGACTGTCTCTCCTGAGAGCAATGAGTGGCAGACGCATAGGGGCCAGACACAGAGTACTAAGATCATTCTATGTACATGCTGTCAGGCCCATTGTGGACTATTCCTCCCTTGCTCTGATTGGCATTAAGAAAAAACACAAAGAACAACTGGAGACAGTCCAAAACGAAGCCGCCAGGGTCATTCTGGGTGCCCCAAGGTGGGCCAAGGTCCTCAACCTCCTCCTGGAGGCAAACCTTCTCCCCTTGGCCTCACGAATCGATCTAATGGCAGCACAATTTTTATCAAAGGTCATCCAGGCTCCCAGGAATACAAGCCTAAGACATAAAATAGTTAGACGCTTAGAACAAGATAACAAGCTCTTTGCAAACAACTCCTGGCTGTCTCACACAGCCAGGGTGTTAATATGCCATCGGCTCAAAGAACCACTTCTTGCCAAGGGCATGGACTCTTCCCACCCTGACTTTGTCGAAGCTCCGCCATGGATACAAACCTCAATAGAGTTCTCGGTCATGAGACTGGCAACCAAAAAGAATGAATATCCCACGCCATACATACAGACTTCAGAGGAGCTATCGACTTTCTTCAGCAGCGGTCACCCAATGACAATATCTACCTTCTGACTACTATCCTCACACTGGCACAGAGGAAAGGACGCAACTATCACCCTGCCACTAGTTATAAGAAGCTGTGGAGTTCCTCAATACAATGGGACTGGTTGGACAGCGATAGTAGTATGTCTACGACTTTACTCTTTTTTGTTGGAAAAATTCACAAAAATAATCAAAGGCACGATACGATAAACTGGACCGTGCTTTCGCGGCGTCGCGGAGTCTTGATGGTCCAGAGACATAGAGCGGTCTGAGGGGTCATCCTAGGTCAGTGATAATTGTCATCTATGTTCCTGCTAGGGGGCGATGGCTTGGAACCAACGTGGAGCCCGCATGGAACTTAATGTAGTTTCTGGTCTGCAGTCGACATCTTCAGCTAATGGCTGAATATATATATATATATATAAATATATATATATATATATTTATATATATATATATATATATATACATATATATGCATATATATATATATATATATATATATATATATATATATATATATATCTATATATATATATATATATATATATATATATATATATATGTATATATATACATGTATACACACAGTGAACAGACTTGGTGACTTACCCATTTGATAGGCAAAATCTGGAAATGTGAGAGCAAAATTTCAAAATGGTGTAAAAATTTGTGAATATGAGCGTGAAATTGTCCAAGGATTTTCTAGCCATAACTACAAGAGTGCATGTAACAAGAAGCAGTGGGAAATATCATATTAAAAATAATGGTAAAAATATGTCTGGAAGTGTCAATCTCTCTCTCTCTCTCTCTCTCTCTCTCTCTCTCTCTCTCTCTCTCTCTCTCTCTCTCTCTCTCTCTCTCTTCTCTCTCTCTCTCTCTTTCTCTCTCTCTCTCTCTCTCACTCTCTCTCTCTCTCTCTGTCTGCTTCTCTCTCTTGCTATACCCAAAACATCTCTGGAAATCCTCTTTGGTGTGTAGAGAGTTAAGGGTCAATATTTCGTTCCCCCGTAGACTTTGACGAAATATGTGTTGCGTCGTGCTGCTGTGGTACTGTGTTGAGGTAATGTACTGTACTATGATGTAAGTTTAATGACTGCATGATGAAAGGTGTGCTTGTGATGCGGTTTTATGTATTGTCAAACTTGAAACTCGTTTATCGTAAAACATGAGGTAGGTGAGGTCGCTACTCGTCTTCCAGGAAGTTGCAGAGTATTTGTACACCCAGTATGTACAAAGTCTCGCTGAGGCTTGAGTGCCGGACTCGGCTCTCGGCTGGGTAGTTCCTAGTCAAGCTACAGGAGGCCCAAGAAATGCTTTGATGTCTAAATCTGATTTCTTGACTTATTTCCGGATTGCATATGGAAGTTGCATCTCTCTCTCTCTCTCTCTCTCTCTCTCTCTCTCTCTCTCTCTCTCTCTCTCTCTCTCTCTCTCTCTCTCTCTCTCTCTCTCTCTCTCTCTCTCTCTCTCTCTCTCTCTCTCTCTCTTCTCTCTCTCTCTCTCTCCATGTGGCAATATACGACTTTTTGTTTTTTTTTCTGAATGAAGGAGGTGCGACGGAGGAAGAGAGTGAAAGCGGTGGGCGGGAATGCGGATGATAAAGGGATTCTTAATCGATAGCCTGAAAGAAGTCCAGAAAAGAGGACTCATTTTTTGAGAGATTGGTACGTGTAGAAATATTGAAGAGAGAGACATATTTACAAGTAAGAAAGGACACACATACAGACAGAAAAAATCACCTGACCTATAAAACAGTGCACAAAAAGAGTGAGAAAGCGAGAGACGAAGTTTGTGAGAGGCAACAAAGATGACGAGAAATTGAAAAACAGGATAAAAAAAATAAAATAAAGAGGTAGCTGCGCCAGTGGACAGCTAGGAAAGACATAAGAAATGTAAAAACCTTTATTGAGAAGGTTATCACGAGAGAAAGTGGCTCTATGCTTTTAGTGAACACATAAACACGCTCTGAGTCTCAAGAACCCTAGCGCTCCTTTCACGTAAAAGTTCCGAGTTCTCGGACTTCTGTGTGAGTGCATGTATGTGTGTGTGTGTGTGTGTGTGTGTGTGTGTGTGTGTGTGTGTGTGTGTGTGTGTGTGTGTGTGTGTGTGTGTGTGTGTGTGTGTGTGTGGGTGTGTGTGTGTGTGTGTGTGTATGTATGTATGTATGCATGTATGCACGCATGCATGTATGTATTCATGCATGTATTTATGTACAGTATATAGACAGCATGTCCGTTCATGGAGAACATAGGGAGGCAGTGCCCATACAGACATTAAGGATATTTATTTCACCTCTCAATTGCCTCATAGTTTGCTGTAAGGGTGTGTAACCATTTCAAAAGCCAGTTAAGAAGCTGTGCAATCATTCCCCTCTCTCTACTCTATTCTATAACTGTCTAATTTAATGCCAGTATTTATGCCTTCCTGTGTATGTTACTAAATGTCTGTTCGAATTTTTGCTTTGTCGCAAATTAGTAGGAAAAATAATACTCTAGTTTTATTTCGTCTTATTTCTATCTAAATAACGTATTGTCAAGCTGAGTAAGCGAGGCCAATACAACATGCACTTTCTACATGTATTCTTTTTTTCTCGTTTTTATTTTTATTTCTTAATTTCTCTCTTTATTTCTCTGCGAAAGAGCAAATACCACGGAGCAAATTCTTCACGGACGGTTTGCTAATCCTGTACGAAATTCTTAAGGTGTGCGGGCGAGGAAATTGAATACTGTACAACATTATTCAAACTCTAAACCTGTCTAACAAAATATTACATTACTGTTCGCCTCTGATCATTAGGAAATGCAATTTAAATAGTATAAAGCTTATAACGACATGCCAATACAGTTCTTAGTATTTCATGATTTATGATAATTTTTGCGCCTGTTAGTGAGTGCATTCCGGCTGTGGTGGCACGCTGTGCGAAAAGGGTATCTAATTCTTGTCCTGGAAGTGAGCTTGCTTGGGCATCCGATGTCAGTCATATGTGCGTTTTGTTCGTGATTTTTTGTTGGAATGAAGGCCGAAAAATATTGCCTCTCTCTTTCAATTGCTCTCTCTCTCTCTCTCTCTCTCTCTCTCTCTCTCTCTCTCTCTCTCTCTCTCTCTATCTATCTATCTATCTATCTATCTATCTGTCTATCTATCTTCTATCTATCTATCTATCTACCTACACACACACACACACACACACACACACACACACACACACACACACACACACACACACACACACACACACACACACACACACACACACACACACACACACGCATATATATACATATATATATATATATATATATGTATATATATATATGTCAGTGCTGGCTAAAGCCCGGATAAATAGAGAGAATGATTACCTAAAAGGTGCCACCAGCACTCTCCGTGGAAAGGAACTGGGGACCCGACCACGTACTCACTCCAAGAGCATCACAACATGAAAACTACAATTAAGTATCATGATGTGACCACGGCGGCTCAAACATGAACCTACCGTAAAAAAAAAAAAAAAAAAAAAAAAAAAAAAAAAAAAAAAAAAAAAAAAAAAAAAAAAAAAAAAAAAAATATATATATATATATATATATATATATATATATACAATATATACACACACACACACACACACACACACACACACACACACACACCACACACACACACACACACACACACACAGCATATATATATATATATATATATATATATATATATATATATATATATATATATATACATATATATATATATACACACACACACACACACACACACACACACACACACACACACACATATATATATATATATATATATATATATATATATATATATAT
>NC_051421.1:1725396-1733444 GCF_015228065.2 Penaeus monodon | reverse complement strand
GGCTAACGTCTCTTCTTTTTCACCATGGCCCCAGAGTAGTTTTTTCCTGGCCCCCAGGGGTTTTAACACCACAGCCGTCCCCCGAAAAATCGGGCAACGCCCCCAACCCCAAAACCAACTCCTTGCTCCCCGCGACTCTTCTGATGTCCCTTTCCCTCACAAGTCCCCACTTTGCACCACTGCACCTCAGTCCTTATTGAGAAGTTAGCTCCCAAACACGTAAAAACCCCCTCCCTGGCCCACGGCTCCGCCAACTGCTACGCCATCAGCCACTCGGTTTTTTGAGGGGTCCACGGGCCCTTACCCCACGCATATTTTGAAGTCGACACCGGGTTCTAGACTCTGTCGGGGGAAAAGGGCAGTCGCTCACCAAAAATCCCTCTACGCAGCCAAACCTCTGGAAGAAGGGGCACATCTTCCCCGTGCCCCTCACCATTTCCCGTCCAAGGGTTTGACAACGCCTTACTTGGTCAGGAGTCAAGGCCCGAAAACAGTGCTCGTCCGATGGGCCACATCACCGGCAGCCCTGCACCGTGCTGCCCCCGGGCCAATACAAGCCCCCCCTGGCCCTTGAGCTCACACAATCCCCCGTACACCACCGTCTCTTGGGGCTCGGGAAAGTCCATGTGCCCAACAATCAGGCCGCACTAAGATCTTCTCAGCCCCGGTTCCACTTTCAGGCGCAGGGGCTTCCCATCTATTGAGCCCTCCCCTGCATCGGGCGGTTTCAAACGGCGTTTACCCAGTTGGGGCCGGAACCGGCGGCTTTTTTTTTGGCCCCTTCTAGCCTGTCCGAGTTTTCCGCCGTACCCTTTCCTAGCCTTTAGGACTGCATCGGGGGTTGCCCAACCTGCCACAGCCTTGCAGCACTGCTGGAAGGCATCAGAATCCGTCCGTTTGGAGGACTGTTCTTCCCCCCTCCAACCCGACTACTCTGTCCCCTTTCCCTCCCGCAGCCCAAAAAAGCCTTGGAAAGTTAGGCTCCCTTTCCCCAAATTTAACCTCTCCACTTTACCCTTTCCCGGCCCAGAGGTCATGGCGGCTGAGGCTGGCCCTAGGCCCTGGTTCCCTTTCAAAAGGCCTAAAACTCCAACCCCTTTGCCAGCGCCCCCTGCAGGTCCTCGGGTGTGCCTGTTTGACGTAATTTTGCAGCTGCTGTCCTGCAAAGCGTCAACAAAAATCGCGGGCCCCCACGTACTTTTCCCGCAGCCGCAGGGTACGAAAACCCTTACCTCTGTTGCCGAACCTGTCTCCCTTTTTTGCTTGCAATGTTAATACCTCTTGACCCGCCTTTCCCCTTTCATTTCCTCCCCAGGCCCCTGAATCTCGCCCTTCGAGTCTGCACCTCCCATCATTCATCTTCACCTGTTGCAGGCCTTGTCGGTGTACTGCTGAGTTTCCTCTTCAAATGCAAGATTGCTCTGTAGCCCCAACAAGTTGGGAGAACTGTTTTCCCCTGCCCTTTCCCTTTCCTGCATCTCTACGAATGGTCCGCCCCCTGGGCCTTTTTTCCCCCCCCCCCTTTGTGCATTTCCTCCCTCTACCGGCCACGGCAGTGGGGCAGGCCTCGGTCCTTCCCTCATTGCCTTTCCCCCAGGCATAGTCCCTTCCCCCAGGTCCCCCTTTGAGAATGAAAAGGGGGTCCACTGACAAATCCAAAAAACCCGGAACCCCTTTTTCCCACCCCCCTTTTAAAAAGGCACTTGCAAAAGGGTTTATCCCAAAATGTAACATAACATAAGACAAGGAAACCCTTCCCCAGACCCAAAGGGGGGAAGACTGGGACCAAAAAAATAAAGAAATAAGTTTTCCTTTTTTAAATTATTTTTAAAACCAAGGGACAAAACGGGGGGGAAAATGTCACCTCAAAACCATAACCCCGGGGAAAAAAGTTTACAGGAAGGGGGGGACAAAAAATTTAAGGGCCCCCAAGATTTTCCCCGGCCCCCCGCTCTCCCTTTTCCCCCTTTGGATTTTTAGGTTTATCAAATGCCCAGGGGATCCCTTTATTAAACGTTTAACAGAGAAAAAAAAGGCAAAAAATTTTTTTTTTTTTTAAAATGAACTTTTTCTATTTTTGATTTTTAAAATATTCACAAAAAAGGAAAATGTAAAAAATGCGGTTTACCCTAAAAAAAAGCTTTTTCCCCCACAAAATTTTTTATTAAGGGGACCAGTTTTAAATTTTATGTCTTGTTTTTTAAAACCATAAGGAATTTTTAAAAGCCAAATTTAAATTTTTGTTTTAGAATCAAAACCGGGGGATTAAATGAGAAAAACAACCAACTTTTTTAAAAAAAGTGCGGGAATTTAAAAAGTTAAAAATATACTTTTAACCCCCGAAATTTAAACCAAAAAAAGGAAAAGGGCAAGCAATGCGGTAAGCCAAGGGTTGTAAAACAAAAACCGAAGTGGCATCCGCACAAAAAAAAAAAAAAAAACAAAGCAAATTCAAAATCAAAATCATAGCTTGGCCCCGGAAAAGAAACCTCAAGCAGGGTGAAGGCCCTTTGTCCTCGCGAATTTTAAAAATTAAAACCCCCCGGAAATGTTTTAAATTTTAAAGAAAAAAAAGAGGGCCAAAAAAAAAAACCCGGGTAAAAGTCGCCGCCAGAGAAGTTGTTAGGGAGAGCAAACGGGGAAGCAACGGGCACGACGCGCGCTCAGCATTTTCCACAAAAATGGGAAGAAATTTGAATATGTTGTGGAAGGGATCGAAAGATTTGCGATAGGGTGAAAATCTTAGAAAATAGAAAGCTTTGATAAAAGGGGAAAAAAATAAGACCATAAAAAAATCAGAACATCGAGCACTTTGTTTCTGCATCATGATTATGAACACAGTGCATGTGCCACAGACAGCAAGTGGCTGCGCGTCCCACAGTGCGCATGCGGATCTCAACAACATATGAAGAAAATATAAAGCTTTTACGCAATACAATTTAGTATGTAAGCATACATACTTAAACCGTATCATGTCTTAAGAAACCAACACAGAAACCTATACAGAAGCCTTTTGGCTTTCAGTCTAAATTGATGTGGAGGTGATAGCATCAACCCCAGGGGTGGAGGGCTTCCATTTCAAAGGGGAAAACTCCAACCAGGAAAGCCTGGAACCATAAAGTAGCCCAAAGCTCTACCCTTATCTGGGTAACGGGGTCCCTATCACCTACGTTTATTGCCTGAACCACTGGGGTGTTTCAAGTCCCAGAAGTACGGACCCCCCAGGCTAACTGCACAGCTAACCCAAAATGGGTGTCTGTGAAAGGCACACAACACCGAGGTGTCATCAAGGCACTAAAGAAAAAAAAGGGACAAACAGCCAAAATGCCCTAACTGTGCCAAGAGGCATCAGCTGGAGCCGGGCTTCCTGTCGGAAAGAGGCGGCCCTCAAAGGGCAAGAGGTTGCTAAAAAGCGACCAATTTTTGTTCCTGCCCCCCCCAGGCACCTATCGGGGGGGAAGAAAAAAAGCAAAAAAAGGCTTCCCGACCTCCAAAGGGGGGGAGGAAGGCCCCCAGCCGAACCGGGCTGGGGGAGTTCCCCCTTTAAAAGCAAGTGAGAGGAACCACGGGAAAAAGGTTCCAACAGCCCCACACGTCCCCCCCAGATCCAGAAGACATTTTTTGACGGGGGGGACAGTCGATCCTGAATCTCTGCTGTAGTCACAGCAGGCGTATCCTTGCCAGGCCCAAGGGAAAAGGGGCGGATAAGGCTCAAAAAATCCCATGAGGGGCATTCAAACGACTGTCACAAGATAAGGAAAGGAAGATGGAGAGGGCCAAATCACCCAATCCCCCCCTCCCCCCAGGTCGAGATCCCCTCCCCACTCCAACCCAGGCATGCCCTACGGCAAGCCTAGCCAGGCATGCCCTCACAGGCAGAGCCTAACCGGTGATTCAGTGCCAAAGCCGAATCGAAGAAGCGGGCCCCTCCCCAGGAAAGGGCCGCCAATGACGAAACAGCCTGGCCAGGAAAACCAACACGTCAAGTCAAGCTCCCAAAAGGCCTCCACCCCCCAGGGGGATCCAGGGTGCCTGACGCCAAAGGAGACCCCCCAAGCATGAGGTCTCACAAGGGATTGCCCAGCCCCGGACTGTAAATCCGAAAACACGATGTCTCTGATGTACTATAAATTAGAACACAGGGCCGCAATCTAAGTTTTCGCAGTGGAACATCTGGGCTTCCCCCAAAGGAGGCCATCCTCCCCAAAATAGGCGATAAAGGACATTGCTCGTCATGCTCCAGGGACTTTTTGGGGAAGCTTTTCCCTTCCCCGGGGTATCAGTCTACGGCTCCACTTTCCGTGGCAAAAGAGGCCTAGACCCTGGTCAAAGCAACAATTCCCTGCTCCAAAATAGCCGATCACCGCACTGGGGGAAAGAGGAACCCTTTTCCCGTCGAGATTAAAACGGGCCGGGGGGCCCCCTAAAATTGCCCTTGTTAACCCGGGCCCAAAACTGTATAGCTTAACATAAAGCCAGTAGTTTCCGCAGCACACGACCGAGTGTCATAGGGGGAGACTAAATGCACACCCCCCCACCTGGCTCCCGCAGGGCACCGGATGGGGTGCCGTCACATACCAAACGTGCTTGAGACATTCCCCGAGTCGTCTCCCAACAGCCAGGAGCCACCCCTTTCAGGGGAGGGGTCCTAGACCTCACCCGGGCCACGCGATTCTGGTGGGAGGATTGGCTGGGTGTATGAACGTCCTATGACCTTTATGGATATAAAAACCCCAGGGTAGTGGCCAGCCAAAATACCACGACCGAATCCAAGAGGAAAAAACAGAAAAGGCCAACTGGGGCGTTCCAGACCCCCTTGGGCCCGCTGTCTGAGAAGAAAATGAACCCACAAAAGCGAAAATGGGGAAAGGGCTAAAAAGCCAGACTTGAAAGATTGATGGGGGCAGCCTCACTGACCATCCCAAAAAACTGGCCTGGGCTAGGCCAAAAGGGGGACCCCTGGTATTTCAAGAAGATTGGGGGGTCAACCACAGGTAATATGTGCCGAAACTTTTTCCGAAGGCAAAAAAACCCCCAAAACCAGCCCTCCGGGGGAGGCGTCGGGGACGCCAAGGAACTCCACAAGAGGCGGAAAAGTGGCTGGAAGGTGTGGGCCCTTCAATCATCATACCACCCTCTCGAGCTAGGGAAAACGGGTAAAGCGAGCCACCATCGCTCACCCCGAGATCACGCCCCCAACCCCCTAGGGGCCCAAACAGATGGGCAAGAGTTCTCTGGAAAACGAGTAAAAAACAGCCTGCCGCCAAAACTGAGGGCAAGACAAGAACCCCTACACCGACAGTTGCCCACAAGAAGGGGACCCAAACCCCGATAACTAACGTTATTTTTTCTCTGAGGGAACAAGAGATGCTAAAAAGCCAGTTGAAACAGCCCCCGGGGCGACGGGACTCGTACCCCATCATTTTCCCGCCTGGGACGGGTAGGTGAGTTTGCATTCCTGAATCATCAAAAGTCCGGGGAAACTTCCACTCTCCCCCCAAGCGGGAAGGGGGGGTACCATGTTCCCATCCTAACCAAAAGGACCGGGAAGTACCGCCCCATTTTCTCCTCAGCGCTGCCAGACTGCCGAGGATGGTACTAAACCGGCTCCGATGGAAAATGGGACCCCCCACGAAAACCTCCACGGTTCACCGGGGCAGAGCACAGCGCACACATGCCACGCCTTTTTAGCCAATAAACACGGGACATCTGTGGTAGTATTTCCTTTACCCGGAGAAGGCTTTCGAATTGGCAATCCCCCTTTTCCATTCGGGGAAACCTGATCCAAAAAAGGGAAAAAGTAAGCTCTTGGCTTGGGTAGGTGACTCTTTAAAAAAGAACACCAGAGTCAAATTCAAGGTCCCCCATACAGCACATGCCACTAAAAATGGAACGCCCCAGGGGGGGTTTTTCATCCGCCCTTTTTAAAAAATTAAAGTCCTGTATCCTCAAAAATAAAAACCTCCCAGTGGGGTGGGAAGATCCTCCTAGCAGACGATCTCGCTATCTCTCCCCTGGACCACCTGCCTTAACAAAACCCGCGTTGTCGGACTTGGTATCCGAAAAGGGGGGTTTTCAGAAGGGCTAAAGATCTCTGCAGCCAAATCCAAAGCCCTGGCTCTGAGAAGAGGTTCAAGGACAAGCTGAAAAAAACCAGGGGAAAGGATTGGATGGGTTTAGGACCTTGGGGGGAAGGTGACCGGGCCCCCCCTTCCGCAAAGGGGGTCCAGCACCGCTTGACCGAACAAAGGCAAGACGTCGTCTGGACTTTTGAAGTGCTGGGCCAAACCCCTAAGTCTGTCATTTAGACTGGCGCCCGTAAATTTTCCCCCCCCGAGGCATTAAGGGAAATTAAAACCCCTGGGACAGAAAACGAGGAGGTCATTCTGGGCCCCAAGGGGGCGAAGGTCCCATCCTAGGGAGACAAACCCTCTCCCCGGCCCAGATTGATCTAACGGCCACTTCCTTAAAAAGGGGCATCCAGGCTCCAGGAACCCCAACCCAAGCAAAAATTCCCAAACCCCCAGACAAGATAACGAGGTTTCAAAAATTGGTTTCCCCCCCCAAAAGGGATCAAAACAATACTCTGAAGTTTCGAGGCCGGGATGGTCCCCACACCCTATTTGGGGAAGTCCCCCGGGGCCAAACCTCTTTTCTCGGCAAAACTCACAAAAAGAAAGAATATTTCCCCCGCCAAAGGCAGAAACCCAAGGCTTGAACCCCTCACCCTCGGGGGGAAAAAAACAATCCGGATGGGGCGGCGCCCTTACCCACCGGGAGGGCCCTTCGGGAAGGGGCCCCAAAACCGAGGGAACCACACCGCCTGGGGGGACACTTCCAACACCCAAAAAAAGCGTCGTGCTTAAAAACGCTAACCCCGCACAACCTTCTGCAACCCCCACAGCACGAGGTTTTTGCCAGGAGGGAAACATAAACTGGGCCCCGCCCGGGATAAGGAAGGCCGCGAACCGAATCCATAGCCCCCGAACCCTATAATCCATCGGAAAAATTACTTAGGGGGAATGATAAATTTTTTCACTTCAAGGAGGAAACGGATATTCCCCTGGAGTGGGTTTAGTGAAGCTTACCATGCATTTAAAAAAAACAATACCCCAATTTTTCTGAAATGAGGTTAATGTCATGAATTAAAAAAACCTAAATAAGAAAGGGTTTTTATAAAATTGCGCGGCCGAAGCCACATTGTTTATTAGGAAAAATTCGTACCGTTCCTAAAAAGCCCCCAAAAACACCTTTGGAAAAATTATCAAACTTAAAGGGTTTCAACCCCGCCCCGGAAACCCCCGACGGAAGCAGAGGTAACAAAAATAAGACAGAAAAAAAGCTGACCAGCCGGGCCAATAAACCCACAAATTCCCCCAAACCCCTCAAACACAACAGAATTAAAACCGGGGAATTTTTCCCAGATTTTTGATTTTTTTTACTTGATCCAGGATAAAGAATTAAATCAAAACAAAGCAAGGAAATTTAGGACCAAAAGGAATTTGGGTCGCTATTTTTGAAGCGGTTCCCCGCCTTTTTGGGAAAAAGGAAAAACTACCCAAAAAATTTTGCTCGTGTAACAATTTAAATTAAATTTAGATTTTATTTCCCAATATATTTTTTCAATATCGGAAATTTTTAAAATTTCAAATGAAGGCAATCGAAATTATTCAATTTTTGGATTATAAATCTCTAAACTTATTTTAATTAAAAAGCATAAAACAACCTTTGAACCATTATCTATTTTAGTTATTAAACCCTCCCAGTGTTTTATTTTTCCGGGGGAAAACGTGTTTTGAAAAAACAGGGGGGGGGGGGGGTTTTTTTTTTTTTTTTTTTTTTCCCCCCTCCTTTTAAAGGGGAAAAATAATAAATGCCCCCCCAAAGGGGTTTTAAAGAAAAAAATTCCCCCTTTTAAATTCCCCCCCCCTTTATTTAAAATTTAAAATCAGCCCGGGAACAAAAAGGGAAAAGGAAAAAACAAAAGGAAAAATTTTTTAAAAAAGGGGAAAAATGAATCGGGTTTTTTTTTTTTTTAAAAAAAATTT
>NC_051421.1:1720249-1725296 GCF_015228065.2 Penaeus monodon | reverse complement strand
GCTCTTCCCCTTTGACAATCGGGAAGCGTCCACGACCTGTGGATTTGATGTGATCAGATCCACATCATATGATAGTGAGAAGCCAGGTAGCACCATCTTGACTCTCCTATCATCGGGATTCAGTGGCTAGAGACACTCTTTCCTCTCATCAGTAAGCTCCATTGGTTTCCTCCAGGAAATTCAGGGTAGCTTGGTTTTTGGGCATAAAAATTAGTCTCTAGCAACCCGGATTGACAACCGGATTTTTCTCTCCAATGCTCTTACCAACTGGTAGGCATTGTCGAAACCTTCAGGTTTAGAGGGAACCTTAAACTGTGAGAAACGCCTAGGGCGTCCAGACTCTTCTTCAGAGTCTGTCTCCGGCCTAAGTCGTTTACAGGCTAAAAGTGGTGAGTAAAGATGCTACAGATGACCATAACAGTACGTATTCTAAATCAAATAATGTCATCTATTTTGTGTTTTGACGTTTTTGCAATACCGCCTTGGTTATTGATATGAGCCAAAAAAAAACAACAACTAAAAAGTATAAAGTAGCATTCCTAGCCCTCATATCACTAACGACACTGAAATAATTCTGCACAAAAAAAAAAAATCATAGTTCAGGCATGGAGTTCAACGTCAGGCTATGGTTGTCCTGCACTGGAATTCAAGAGATCGTTGAGATTCCTGGAAAGACAGTGTACCAAATGTCAAAAGAGTGCACCATGTGGGAAGGGAGACAGCTTCAGTGCATAACTTTTATACAAATCCCCGCATTTTTTTCTGTTTAGATTACTATCAGACAGCTATTAGCTAAATCTGACATTGCCTGTCATGATTAAATAAAATTCGCGAATAATCAGATATTATAGTACTTTGAGCATAGAATATTGTAATAATATTGATGAGACTGCTGTCATTCTGAGGCTTTTAGGGTGTAACCGCTTGGTCATTAGTTTGCTCCACAAGCGATGGTCACGCGAGCATACGGCTGCTCGCCATTCGCCAGGCGAGCCACGCCCCTTTGATCATGTGAGGGGTGGCCGCTCGTGATTAGTTATTCTTTGTTCTTTGATCCTCCCCTCTTGTGTATATATATGCCTTACTTTTGTGAAATAAACAACTTAATATATTGTCATTTGTTTTACTCTTTTACACTTCTCAGCTCTAAGGAAGCTCTGCAGTTAGCCACAGCTACATTGGTGACCCCAGAGTGACCTCGAGCAACGGCATCCGTCCTCCAGCAACCACTCTGCCCTTCATCATGCCGTCCAACGACGACGACGCGTCAACCAACAACCCTCCAGCGCAAGTCAAGCTCCCCACTTTAGCGATCGACGCTCCCACGTGGTTCCGGCGAGCTGAAGTGCAATTCTGCCTGAAGAGGGTACTTAACCTCAGTACCCAAGCCGACCACGGTCTCACGGCCCTTCCAGATTAAATTTTTCCTGCATCTCAGAGTGGTTGATATCCAACCAAGGGCGACACTACCATCAATTACAGTGACCTCAAAACTTTCCTTCTGCAGTGCTTCACTCCATCAGCAGTAGCGCAAGTGACACAGCTCCTCCAGCTCGCCAAGAAGCCCCTCAGTGACCAAAGACCTTCCGACGCCTTGTTCAAGATGAAGGTTCTGGCAAGACTCCCTCCAGCAGCCGATGGAACAGCTGGACTTGCTTCACACCCTTTGGCTTCTCCGCCTACAAGAAAATATTCGTTCAGTCCTTCCTAATGCGGAGGTGATGAATGAAGTTGACCTGAAGATGGCGGATCACCTAAATGATGCACACACGTCGGCAGCCTGTCACATCAACGCAGTGCCCCCCATCTCAACAGCACCCCCGCCAGACGAGGACGACATTGCAGTGACCTGTACTCCACGCGTCCGCTGGCATCCAATACGACAACAGCCCAACCCACGGTCACGACAGCAGCAAAAAATTCGCCAACGGCCTTTGCTGTGTTCACGCCAGGTTGCCCCTGGCAAAAAACGTGTAAGGCGGCCGCCGCCTATCGCGTAGGCCCCCAGCAGCACCAATACCTTTTTTCCAGTAAGACCCCATAACGGGCGTGTGTTTCCTAATGGACACCGATGCTGCCTGCTCCTTCCTGCCAGCCTCTCAGTGGAGGAAACCCCAGACTCACCGCACACCGATACCCACGTACGGCCGCCAACATATCAACATCCGCATCAGCAGCCATACATATGGATGGAGCTTCGTGGTGGCCGAAGTTACTCTCCCCTTGCTTGGAGCAGACTTCCTGGCCCACTACCAGCTCCTCGTCGACGTCTCCAGTGGTCGATGCAGCTTCCCTCGCCACCACCCCCATCGCCGTTGCTCTAGACAACCTCACCCTTCAGGTGACTGATGCCGCAGATGACTACGCACACCTCCGCAACTCTTGCCCCGACATATTTAAACCCTAGCTTCACCAGCAACCTCAGACTCCAGCCAAGCATGGGATCTATCACCATATCAAGACATCGGGCTCTTCAGTGTTATCCAGGTTTCAACTGTTATTACCCAACAAACTCGCCGTGGCAAAGCAGACCTTCACAGAGCTGGAGCGCCCAAGCATATATCAAAAGCATCCACTCTGCATAGTGGTAAAAAAGGCTCCCTTTGTACCAGTGGTGACTACAGACGCCTCAATATGCTTACGAACCAGACCACTACCCACTGCCTAACATCGCCAATGTCACCTCCTTCCTCCACATCGCCAAGATTTTTTCCAAGCTCAACCTACTGAAGGGGTACTACCAAGTACCAATGCACCCAGAAGACATCCCAAAACCGCGGTCACCACGCCCTTTGGTACTTTCACTTTCAACTACAGCTGTTTTGGTCTCAGAAATGCCAGAGCCACCTTTCAGTAGATGATGGATGGCATCTTGGGTGATTTATCCTTCTGCATCTGCTACATCGATGACATCCTCATCCTATCCAAACAGGAACATCTGCGACAGATATCTGCAGTTTTAGACCGCCTGCAGCATAGTGGCCTGGTAGTATGATACAAGTGTTTTCAGTGTCAGTGAGGTGGCCTTCCTGAGGCACCGCCTCTCTCCCGCACGTGTCCCCCTTCCCACACAAGATTGCAGCATCTTTCATCCAGCGCGGCTTTCTTCGCTCTCGATGGGGTCGCTCTGGAGGAGGTGTGGGCGGCGGTAGATTGGCAGTGGCACCCAGAGGGGTATCTCCTGCCTCAAGACCTGGCTCATGGTCACCATTGACGTCTGTTGCATCGCCCTCACCGTCCAAATGCTCGTCCTCATCTCGGTCAGCGTCTGCCACGTCCTCATCGCCGCTACTGGGGCTAACGTCATCTTCTTTTTCACCATGGCCCCAGGAGTAGTTTCCTGGCCCATGGTAAACGCCACAGCCAGTGCGCCAAGTCCTCGAGGAAGTCAGGCAACGGCCCACACCCACCAAATCCTTGCTCCACAATGACTCTTTGGATGCTCCACTCCTCACAAAGTGCCCAGCTTTGCACCAGATGGCACCTTCTGGGCCTTACGGAGAAGTTAGTACCAACACTGTAACTAACCCTCCCTTGGTACAATAAGGATACCCAACCCTACGCCACACAGCCCGCGGCA
Source organism: Penaeus monodon (assembly GCF_015228065.2). Classification (NCBI taxonomy): domain Eukaryota; kingdom Metazoa; phylum Arthropoda; class Malacostraca; order Decapoda; family Penaeidae; genus Penaeus; species Penaeus monodon. Next base: position 1,721,716 of record NC_051421.1, on the reverse strand, counting down.
GGTTTTGAATGGGCTCCACGAGGCCCTATACTCATGCATCACTCTTGGACAGTTCGACACCGGATTTAGCTTGTCATGGGGGGCAAGTTTGCAGGTCGCTCAGCGTAACTACCTCTGCACAGCAACATCTGAAAGCGAAGGGACATCTTCACGTGCACCTCACCAGCTTCAGCAAGTCGACACATGCCGTAATCTGCGTTAGTGTAGTCAAGGCCCAGCAAAGCCGTGCAACGAGGGGGTTGACCGGGTCCGAGTTGCCGCCACCTATATCTTAAGGGAGCGGTTTCGATGGGTCCTCAGCCTTCTGACCGACCAGGCTGCCCCGACAGACGTGATAGGAGCGGGGATTCCTGCCACGGACCCCAGGGCAGACCCAGTAGATCGACACTCTAGAATCTTGTTGCCAGAACCTCGTCTGCTTCTCTGTTTGCAAGTTTTACCTCGTGAACACCGCCTTTTCTCCTTCCCTTCCTCCCTAAGGCCCGGAACCTCGCCCTTCAGGTTTGCCACTCCTCCATCAGTTCACCTTCACGCTGTTGCAGGACTTGTCAGTGTACTGCTGAGTTTCCATCTTCACAGAGCAAGATTGCTCTGTAGCACCGCAACAAGTGGGCAGAAACGGTTCCTCTGCCTTCATTGCTGCATCTCGACGAGATGGTGCGCCTGCTCGCGTGCCCTCTGTGCCTGCTCTTCTGCCTTTGTGCCTTCCTCCCCTCACTACCCGGCCAGCATGGCATGATCAGGTCCATCTGGCTCGGCTCACTCACTCGTGCCTGCATCAGTCAGAAGACTCCTCTGCCCTCATGGCTGCCGCCATCTTTTGGAGAACATGATAAATCGGCGCCTCACTAATCAAAAATCAACATATACCACTTCTGACAACCATTTGTACACCGACCGCCTCGTCTCTCTGCACCAAACACAAGGCAGGATGGGCAGGAGGCGTCGTATCACAGGGTCGTGAACACTGAACAGCTCGTAAGAGGCACCGAGCACACAGCGTCCCAGAAACCACGAGGGGAAACGCCAAGTGGCGTGGCCAGCAGGGCACGAAATAAACACAAAATGGGACTGTCTTTCCTTAATTTACACAAGTTATTTTCCCGTACACTTTCTATAGTCACAATACAGGGGGGACACCAGCATGTCACATGCAGATACAGCTTATAACAGGGCAACCAGTTTATATCAGGTCACAAGAGAACACACGAGGTCTTCACAGGAGCAGACACCAACCGCGTCTCCATGGTCTGTTCCTCCGCTCCTCCGCTCACAGCCAGTTGCGACATGTTTGCCCAGGGATCCGTTTCATTGTTACACACATTGCCAGGTCATCCTTTTCATGTTACACGTGTTTCGCACCAGAGACAAAGACCCACTGGCGTAGGCAATATATATATATATACAATATATATATGTATATGTTTATAAATCTACACACACACACAACACACACACACACGCACA
>NC_051421.1:1690916-1715541 GCF_015228065.2 Penaeus monodon | reverse complement strand
AAAAAAAAAAAAAAAAAAATAAAAAAAAAAAAAAGTATAAAAATATATTAAAATATATATATATATATATTTTAAATATATAAAATTTTTATATCCACATATTATATATATGAAATATATATTTATATATAAAATCCACACACACAAACACACACACACACACACACTCCCACCGCAACACACAACCACACACCAACACACACACAACACACACACACACTACACACACACAACATATATATAATATATAATATATTATATATATATATTATATATATATATATTTATATATAAAATTTTATGTTATATTTATATAATATTTTATAATATATTATAAATATATATAAATATAATAATAATATATCTGGTGTGTGTATGTATAAGAATTATAAAAATTTATATATATAAAAATAATATATTAAATATATATAAATATATATAATTGTATATATATATATTATATATAATAATATATTAATATATATATAGTTATATATATATATATATATAATATATTTAATATAAAATTAATAGTATATTAATATATTATTTTTTTTTTATTTTAATAGATACGGACACGCGCACAAATATATGTACTTTTAAAACACGCTTAGAACTGAAACAATTACACGCTTGATTCGTTTTCCTTGGAACACTGAGTGTTTCCCACTCGCCAAAAAAAATAGAAATTTTTCATGTGAAAGTTTTTGCAAAAAATTTTTCTTTTGTGTAACTAGCAAATGCTACCGTCCCCCCAAAAAGGGGCTTCTTCTCATACGCATACACCCTTTTCATGGGCTTTTTTAGACTGCGGCCAGTGTAATTTTCTAGTTTACAGTTGTTTAGTATTTTTTTTTTAATTTCATTGTTTTCATTTCCCCATCTGATCCTGCCCGTTTCCTACACAGTATTGTGCAGAATCACAATGTACAGATATTTAGGAAACCCGTCGTTTTTTTTTTTTCGTTTTTTTTTTTTTCTTTTCTTTTTTCTTTTGGCCTCTCGTAATATTATATATATAATATTCTAAAATCATATTAAGAAATTCCTCGCTTGAATGAATACTCAATATTACTCGTGTGGAGGTTATGTGTGAAATGACATTGTACGTGTTTCCCCAGATAAGTTCTATCGTCTGGCAGTTCAACGTCTAGTTTCTTTGCGCTGGCGAAGACGTTTGGCAACTGGACTGCTCCATCTCACCACGATCTCGCAGCCCCCATTCACGATACAACTAGTCATCTTCATTGATATCGTAAATCCTTACTCTAAACATGACTAAAACCGAACAGTAACATATGGTACATAACAAACCAACAGCTTATATGTAACAATCAGTCACACAAGTGTTTTGATGTAGATTTTCAACCGACCTGGCAAAGGCGGAAGCACAAATACTGACGGTTTCCATCGTGGAATAAGCAAAACGATGAAATATGAGGTATCTTTCGTCTATAAAATCGTTACCTTGACCAGAAGATGAGATAAAGACATTAAATTTATGAAAATGAAAAGCTTGTTAGGCTGACACGTAAAAAAATCGTAAATAAGATGAATTAGTTTAATCGTGGCTGTCGTGTGTGTGTGCTTTGTGATTTCCTTATAGATTTTTCTTTATTAATGAATGCCCAGGGTCTATCACGTCTGAATTTACGGTGTAAGGATTATCATTGCCGGAGCAAAGAAGGCGCGTAGGACGGGACAGACTAAAACGAATGTAGGAAAACGAATGACAAGCATAACACTGTAAACAGTGGGATGATACGGTTTTGAGCAATATCAAATTGGAATGTAGGTGTTTCTAGTGTTCTGAAAATGGAATGTCAGTGTTTCCAGTGTTCTGAAAACGGAATGTCAGTGTTTCCAGTGCTAAGAGAGCAGTAATGTCAGTGTTTCCAGTGCTAAGACAAGCGGAATGTCAGTGTTTTCCTTGCCTAAGAAAGCGGATGTCAGTGTTTCCAGTGCTAAGAATGCGGATGTCAGAGTTTCCAGTGCTAGAAAGCGGAATTTTCAGTGTTTTCCAGTGCTAAGAGAAGCGGAAGGTCAGTGTTTGCAGTACTAGAAAGCGGGAATGTCCAGTGGTGTCCAGTACTAAGAAGCGGAATGTCAGTGTTTCCAGAACTCAAAATAGGAATTCAGTGTTTTCCAGTACTCAGAAAGCGCATGTCAGTGTTCCAGTACTCAGAAAGCGGAATGTCGTGGCTTGCAGTATAGAAGCGGAATGTCAGTGTTTCAGTGCAAGAAACGAATGTCAGTATTTCCAGTTTTCAGAAAGCGGGATGTAAGTATTTCCAGTATTCAGCAAGCGGGAATAGTCATGTTTCCAGTGCTAAGAGAGCTGGAATGTCAGTATTTCCAGTGCTAAGAGACGGAATTTCAGTTGTTTCAGTCAAAAAATAGCGAATGTCATGTTTCCAATGCTAAGAGAGCGGAATGTCAGTGTGTCCAGTGCTAAAGAGAGGAATGTCAGTGTATCCATATGTTAAGGAGCGGGAATGTCAGTGTTTTCGAATGCTAAGAATGCGGAATGTCAGTGTTTTCAAGTTGCTACGAATGTCGCAATGTCAGTGTTTCCCAGTGCTAAGAGAGCGGAAAGTTAGTGTTTCCAGTCTAAGAAAGCGAATGTCAGCGTTTCCAGTCTGAGAAAGCGGACTGTCAGTGTTTTGCAGTGCTAAGAGAGCGAATGTCAGTGTTTTTCCAGTATCAGCAAAGCGGATGTCATATTCCAGTCCTAAGATTGCGATATCATATTTTCCCAGGCTAAGAGAAGCGAATGTCGTGTCTCCAGTGCGAAGAACGCGGAATGTCCCCAGTGTTCCAGTGCTACGAGAGCGGAATGTCAGTGTTTCCAGTGCTACGAAAGCGTAATGTCCAGTGTTTCCACATGCTAAAGAAGCGGACTGCAAGTGTTTCCCGTGCTAAGAAAACCGGAATGTCAGTGTTTTCCAGTGCTAGAGAGCGAATTTCATGTGGTTTCCGGCGCTAAGAGGCGAATGTCATTGTTTCCCATACTAAGATAGCGAATGTCGTGGTTTTCAGGGGTAAACTAAGAGAGCGAATGTCAGTTGTTTCCAGTACTAGACAGCGGAATGTCAGTGTTTCCAGTGCTAAAGAGCGAATGCAGTGTTTCCAGTGCTAGATAGCGGAAAACGTCAGTGTTTTCCAATGTCCCTCAAAAGCGGAATGTGAGTCTCCATACTCAAGAGCGCAATGTTAGGTTTCATTTCAAGAGAGCGGAATGTCAGTGTTTCCAGTTTTCAGAAGCGAACATCCCTGTTTCCATTGTATGAGACCGAATGATCGTGTTTCCAGTGCTAAGAGAAGCGGAATGGTAGTGTTTCCAGTGGTAAGAGGCTGATCTCTTGTTTTCAGTGCTACTAAGAAGCGGAATTTCATGTTTCCAGTGCTCAGAAAGCGGAATGCAGTGTTTCCTGACTAAGAAAGCGGGAATGTCAATGTTTCCAGTGCTAAACAGCGGATGTCATTGCTTCCGTGCGAAGAAAAGCGGAATGTCCGTTTAAGTGCTAAGAGAGAGCGGAATGTCAGTGTTTTCCATGCTACAGAAAGCGGAATGTCAGTGTTTCCAGTTCTAAGAAAGCGGAATGTCAGTGTTTCCAGTGCTTAGAAAGCGGAATGTCAGTGTTTTGATGCTAAGAGAGGCGGAATGTCAGTGTTTCCAGTGCTAGAGATTGAATGTCTGTGTTTCCAGTGCTAAGAAGAGCGGATGTCATGTGTTTTTTTTGTTTTTTTTTTTTTTTTTTTCAAAGTTTTGCTTTTTAAAAAAGAAAAAAAAAGGAAAGCGGAATGGTCCAGTTGTTTCCAGTGCTAAGGAGGGGAATGTCAGTGTTTTCCAGTGCTACGAAAGCGAATGTTAGTGTTTCCAGTGCTAAGAGAGCGGAATGTCATGTTTCCAGTACTAAGAGAACAGAATGTCCGTGTTTCCAGTACTCAGAAAGCGGATTCAGGGTCTTCCCAGTGCTATTATAGCTAATTCATGTTTTCCCAGTGCTAACGAAGTCGGAAGTCAGTGTTTTCCAGTGCTAAGAAGCGGAACGTCGTGTTTCAAGTGCTAAAGAGGGGAATGTTCAGTGTTTCCAATGCTAATACGCGTATGTCAGTGTGTTCCAGTGCTAAGAAAGCGAATGTCAGTGTTTCCATGCTATATAAGCGAATGTTCAGTGTTTTGAGTGCTGAAGAGCGGATGTCAGTGTTTTCAATGCTAAAAGCGAGGGAATGTCACTGTTTCCCATTGCTAATAGAGCGGAATGCCAGTGTTTCCAGTGCTAAGAGAGGCGAAATGTTAGTTTTCCAGGGCTGAGAGCGTATGTCAGTGTGTCCAGTGCTAAGAGAGCGGAATGTCAGTCTTTCCAGTGCTAAGCAAGCGGAATGTCAGTGTTTCCAGGGCTAAAACGGCGGAATTGTCATGTTTCCAGAACTAGTAAAGCGAATTTCGTGTTTCCAAAGTCTAAGGAGCGGAATGTAGTTTTTTCCCAGTGCTAAGAAGCGAATTTTCAATGCTTCCATTGCTAAGAAGTTATAAGGTCAGTTGTTTCCAGTGTAAGAAAGCGAAAATGTCAGTGTTTCCGTGCTAAGAGAGCGGATGTCAGTGTTTCCAGTGTCTAAGAAGCGGGATTCCGCTTCTGACACGGGAAACACTGACTTCTCCGCTTTCTGATCTAACTGGAAACCCGCTAACATTCCGATTCACAACACTGGAATACTGACCATTCCGCTTTCTGACACTGGAAACACTGACCATTCCGCTTTCAAAAACACTGGATACACTACATTCCTCTTTCTGAACAATGGAAACACTACCTTCATTTGTAAGAACACTGGAACACTGACTATTCCCGCTTTCTGAACACGAAACACTGCCCATTCCTGCTTTCTGAAAACATGGAAACACTGACATTTAATTTGTAAAACACTGGAAACACTGAATAACCCGTCTGAACACTGGAAACACGACATTCCGCTTTCTGAACAATGGAAACACTAACATCCCTCTTTCACAACCTGGAAAAACACTGACATTCCGCTTTCACAACACTGGAAACACTACCATTACGCTTTCTGAACACTGGAAACACTGACATCCGCTTTCAAATCTCTGGAAACACTGATATTCCGCTCTCTTAGCACTGGAAACACTAACATTATGCTTTTACAACACTGGAAACACTGACATTCCGCTTTCTGAGAACTAAGAGAGCGGAATGTCAGTGTTTCCCGTGCTAAGAAAGCGGAATGTCAGTGTTTCCAGATGCTAAGAGAGCGGAATGTCATGTTTCCAGTACTAAACCGCGTATGTCAGTGTTTCCGTGCTAAGAGAGCGGATGTTAGTGTTTCCATTTCTAAGAGAGCGGAATGTCAGTGTTTCCAGTTTTCAGAAAGCGGAACATCACTGTTTCCAGTGTAAGAGACCGAATGGTCAGTGGTTTTCCAGTGCTAAGATAGCGGGATTTCAGTGTTTCCACATGTAAGAGAGCTGACTCGTGTTTGAAAGTGCTAAGAAGAGCGGAATTTCAGTGTTTCCAGTGCTAAGAAAGCGGAATGTCAGTGTTTCCTGTACTATCAAGAAAGCGGCATGTCATGATTCCATGCTAAAACAGCGGATGTCAGTGTTTCCAGTGCTAAGAGAGCGGAATGTCATTGTTTCCAGTGCTTAAGACGAGCGAATGTCAGTTTCCAGTGCTCAGAGTCGAATGTCAGTGTTCAATTGCTAAGAAAGCGGAATGTCAGTGTTTTAAGTCCTAAAGAGCGGAATGGCAATGTTTCAGTGTTAAGAGAGCGGAATTCAGTGTTTCCAATGGCTAAGAAAGCGGATTGTCAGTGTTTCATCTAAGAAGCGGAATGTCCCAGTGGTTTGAGTGCTAAGAGAGCGGAATGTCAGTGTTTCCCAGTGCTAAGAGAGCTGAATGTCATTGTTCCAGTGCTAAGAGAGCAGAATGTCAGTGTTTCCAGGTGCTAAGAAAGCGAATTCAGTGTTTTTCCAGTGCTAAGAAAAGCGGGATGTCAGTGTTTTCAAATCCTAAGAAGCGGAATGTCAGTGTTTTCAAGTGCTAGAAAATATAGCGGAATGTCACTTTTCCATTGCTATAAAGCGGAATGTCAGTGTTTTCTGCTAGTGCTAAGAGCGTAGAATGTTCAGTGTTTTCCAGTGCTAAGAGGAAATGTTCAGTGGTGTCCCAGTGCTAAGAGAGCGGAATGGCAGTTCTTTCCCGTACTAAGCAACGGAATGTCAGTGTTTCCAGGGCTAGAAGCGGACTGTCAGTGTTTCCCAGAACTAGTAAAGCGGAATGTCAGTGTTCCAGTGCTTAAGAGAGCGGATGTCAGTTTTTCCATGCTAAGAAAGCGGAAAATGTCCAATGTTTCCATGTGCTAAGAGAGTAGAATGTCAGTGTTTCCAGTGGTAAGAAAGCGAAATGTCAGTGTTTCCAGTGCTAAGAGAGCGGAATGTCAGTGTTTCCAGTGCTAAGAAAGCGGGATTCCGCTTTCTGACCACTGGAAACACTGACATTCCGCTTTCAAAAAAACACTGGATCCTCACATTCCGCTTTCTGCTGAACACTGGAACACTACCATTCTATTTGTAGAACACTTGGAAACCTGAAATTCCGGCTTTCTGAACACTGGAAACACTGACATTCCGCGTTCTGAACAACTGGAAACACTACATTACATTTGTATAACAACTGAAACACTGCAAAATAACACTTTCTGAACACATAAACACTGGGGGGGGGGGGGGGGAAAATTCCGCTTTCTGAACACTGAAACCCTGATATTTCCGCTCTTCTAGCCACTGGAAACACTGAACATTCCGCTTTCTGAACACTGAAACCCTGGCATTCCGCTTTCACAACACTGAAACACTGCCATTCCGCTTTTCAAACACTGGAAACACTGACCTTCCGCTTTCACACACTAGTAAACACTGAAGTCCGCTTTCTGAACACTGGAACACTGACATTCCGCTTTCACAACGAACTGGAAAACACTACCTTACCTTTTCTGCACACTGGAAACACTGACCCATTCGCTTTCTAGACTGGAAACACTAACATTCCGCTTTCTGAGTACTGGAAACACTGACATTAAACTTTCTGAGTACTGGAAACACTGACATTCCCCTTTATGAGTACTGGAAACTCTGAAATTCCGCTTTCTTAGCACTGGAAACATTGACATTCCGCTTTCTTAGCACTGGAAACATTGACATTCCATACTTTCTGTAGTCTTAAACACTTACATTCCCCCTTTCTGGTACTGGAACCTGACATTCCGCTTTTCTGAGTACTGGAACACGACATTCCCCCTTTCTGAGTACTGGAACTCTGACATTTCGCATTCATAGCACTGGAAACATTGACATTCCACTTTCTGATACTGGAAACACTGGACATTCCGCTTTCTTGTAATCTAGGAAACACTGATATTTCAAGCCTTCTTCGTACTGGAACACTGACTTCGTTTTTCTTGAGTACTGGAAACACTGACATTCCGCTTTCTGAGTACTGAAGCACTGACATTCCCCTTTCTTAGTACTTAGAAACACTGACATTCCTCTTTCTGAGTACTGGAAACACTGACATTCCGCTTTCTTAGTATTGGAAACACTGACATTTCGCTTTCTGAGCACTGGAAACACTGACATTTCCCTTTCTGAGTACTAGAAACACTGACATTCCGCTTTCTGAGTACTGGAAACACTGACATTCCGCTTTCTAAGTACTGGAAACACTGACAATCCGCTTTCTGAGTACTCGAAAAACTGATATTCCGCTTTCTGAGTACTGGAAACACTGACATCCCGCATTCTAAATACTGGTAACACTGACAGTCCGCTTTCTAAGTACTGGAAACACTGACATTCCACTTTCTGATTACTGGACACTGATATTCCGCTTTCTGAGTACTGTAAACCGACATTCCGCGTTCTGAGTCTGGCACCACTGATATTCCACTTTCTAGTACTGGAAACCTGACATTCCGCTTTCTGAGTACTGGAAACGCTGACATTCCCTTTTCTGAGTACTGGAAACACTCAACATTTCCTCTTTCTGAGTACTAGAAACACTGAACATTCCCGCTTTCTAAGTATGAAACACTAACACTCGCTTCTGATTACTGGAAACACGAACATTCCACTTTTCTAAGTACTAAAACACTGACATTCCGCTTTCTATGTACTGGAAACACTGACAATTCCACTTTCTAGTAGCTGGAAACCTGACATTCCCCTTTCTGAGTACTGGAAACTCTGAAATTCGGATGTCTTAGTACTGGAGACACTGACATTCTGCTTTCTTAGCACTGGAAACATTGACATTCTGCTTTCTGAATCTGAAAACACTGACATTCCACTTTCTTAGTACGGACACTGACATGCCGCTTTCTGATACTGGAAACACTGACATTCCCTCTTTCTGAGTACTGAAACACTGACATTCCGCTTTCTGAGTACTGGAAACACTGACATTCCCCTTTCTTAGCTACTAGAAAGGGTGACATTCCGCTTTCTGATTACTGGAAACACTGACATTCCGCTTTCTAGTACTGGAAACTACATTTTTCCGCTTTCTGGTCCTGGAAACACTGACATCCACTTCCGGTATTGGAAACACTGACATTCCTCTTCTTGGTACTGGAAACACTGACATTCCGCCTTCTGCACTGGAACACTGACATTCCGCTCTCTTAGCACTGAAAACCACTGACATTTCCACTTCTGAGTACTGGAATAAACTGACATCCGCTTTCTGAGTACTGAAACACTGGCATTCCGCTTTTCTGAGTACTGGAAACGCTGACATTCCGCTCTCTTAGTAGTGGATAACACTGACATTCCGCTTTCTGAGTACTGGAAACACTGAACAATTCCGCTTTCTTAGTTCACTGAAAACTTTGCCCCCCATATCCGCTTTCGTATTACTGAAACACGACTTCCGCTTTCTGAGTACTGGAAACATAACAGTCACCTTTCTTAGCATTGGAAACACTGACATTCCTGCTTTCTTAGCACTGGAAACATGACATTCTAGCTTTCTGAGTACTGAACCCTGACATTCCCGCCTCTTCTTAGACTACTGAAAACCTGACATTCCGCCTTCTTATTACTGGAAACACTGACATTCCGTTTCCTATGTACTGAAAACACTGTCATTCCGCTTTCTTAGTACTGGACCACTGACATTCCGCTTCTTATTACGGGAAACACTGACATTCCGCTTTCTGAGTACTGGAAACACTGACATTCTGCTTTCTGAGTACTGGAAACACTGACATTCCGCTTCTTATACTGATAACACGGACATTCGCTTTCTTAGTATGAAACACTAGAGCATTCTTTTGAGTACTTGAAAACACTGACATTCCGCTTTCTAAGTCTGGAAACACTACAGTCTGCTTTCTGAAGTACTGTAAATACTGACATTCCGCTTTCTGAGTACTGGAAACACTGACTTCCGCTTTCTGAGTACGAGAAACACTGGATATTTCCACTTTCTGAGTACCTGAAACACTGACATTCCGCTTTCTGAGTACTAAGAAAACACTGACTTTCCCCTTTCGGTGATTACTGAAACTCTGAAATTCGGCCTGTCTTAGTACTGGAACATTGACTTACACCCTTCTGAGACTGAAAACACTGACATTTCCGCTTTATGAAGTACTGAAAAACTGACATTCCGCCTTCTTAGTACTGGAAACACTGACATTCGCTTCTTAGTACTGAAACACGACATTTCGTGTCCTATGTACTGAACACCTGACATTCCCAGTCCGCTTGTCTTAGCATTCTCTGAAACACTGACATTCTGCTTTCTTTTCTTAGCACTGGAACAGACATCCTGCTTTCTGAGTCTGAAAACACTGACCTTCCGCTTTTCTTAGTACGAACACTTGACTTTCCGCTTTCTGAGTACCTGGAAACACTGACATTCCCTTTCCTGAGTACTGGAGCACTGACATTCCTTTTCTGACTACTTGGAACACTGACAGTTCACCCTTTCTTGAGTACTGGAAAAACTGACATCCCCCCCTTCTTAGTAGTAGAAACAACTGGACATTCTGCTTCTTAGTACTGGAAGACCTGACGTTCCCCTTTCAGAAGTAACTGGAAACACTGAGAAATTCCGCTTTCTGAGTACTGGAAACACTGATATTCCGCCTTTCTAAGTACTGGAAACACTGCCTTCCGTTTTCTGAGTACTGAAAAACTGCCATTGCCGCTTTAACACACAGATAAGTACTGGAACAACTGCATCCTCTTTCTGAGTACTGGAAACACTGACATCCCCCTTTTCTTTAGTAGTAGCAACACTGACATTCTGCTTTCTTTATTACTGAAACACGACGTCCCCTTTCGGTAGTACTGGAAACTCACTGACATTCCGCTTCTAAGTACTGGAAACACTGGCATTCTGCTTTCTGAGTACTCGAAACACTGACATTCCCATTTCTGAGTACTGCACAAACTGAACAATTCGCTTTCTGAGTACTGGAAAACAACTGACATTCCCCCTTCCTGAGTATTGACAACACTACATTCCTCTTTCTGATACTAGAAACACTGACATTCCGCTTTCTTATACTGAAAACCGACATTCCGCTTCCTATATATGTAACCCACTGGTATTCCCGTTCTTGTACTGAAAACCCTGACATTTCGCTTCTGAGCGATTGGAAACACTGACATTTCCCTTTCTGAGTACTGTAAACACTGACATTACGCTTTTCTTAGTACTGGAACCACTGACATTCCGCTTCTTAATACTGGAAACACGACATTCCCTGCTTTCTTAATACTGGATACCTGACATTCCGATTTCTTATTATCTGGAAAACACTGACATTCCGTTTCCTGTGGTATACTAGAAACACTGACATTCCGCTTCTTAGCACTGGAAACCCTGAATTTCCGCTTTTCTGAGTACTGGAAACACTGACATTCCCGCTTTCTTAGTACTGGAAACAGTTGATCTGACATTCCGCTTTCTTAGTACTGGAACACTGACATTCCGCTTTCCTTAGTACTCTAGACACTGACATTCCGCTCTCGTTAGGTCACTAAGAAACACTGACATTCCCCTTTCTGAGTACTGGAAACCTGCACATTCCCCTTCTGAGTACTTGCAACACTGATATTCCACTTTCTTCCTGAGTACTGGAAACGACTGACATCCGCTTTAGATTACTGAAACACTGACATTCCGCCTTCTAGTACTGGAAACACTGACATTCCGCTTTCTTATCTGAAACACTGACATCCCGCTTTCTAAGTACTGGACACACTGACATTCCGCTTTCTTATTAGCACTGAAGACACTGGACATTCGCTTGCTTAGCATGAAACATTGACATTCTGCTCTCTGAGTCAGAAAACACTGACATTCTGCTTTCTTAGTACGGTAAAACAACATGACTCCGCTTTCTGAGTACTGGGAAACACTGCATTCCCCTTTCTGAGTACTGGAGCCACTACATTCCCCTTTCTGAGTATGGAAACCCTGACGTTCCCCTTTTCTGAGTACGGAACATGATATTCCACTTTCGAGTAATGAAATCTGACATTCCCCGCTTTCTGAGTAATGGAAACACTGACATTCCCCTTTCTGAGTACTGGAAACACTGACATCCCGCTTTCTTGAGTACTGGAACACTGAATTCCTGGCCCCGCTTTCTGAAGTACTGGAACCACTGGAACATTCCGCTTTTTGAGTAAAGGAACACTGACATTCCGCTTTCTGAGCACTGGAAACACTGACATTTCTCTTCTGGTACTGGAAACACTGACATTCCCGCTTTCTGAGTACGGGAAACACTGACTTCCGCTTTCTGAGTACTGGAAAACACTGACATTGCCGCTTTCTGATTACTGGAAACACTGACATTACGCTTTCTGAGAAATGGAAACACTGAATATTCGCTTTCTAGAAATGGAACCTGACATTCCGCTTTCTGAGTACAGGAAACAGACATTCCGCTTTCTGAGAAAATGGACAACACTGACATTCCGCTTTTTTGAGAAATGGAAACACTGACATTCCGCTTTCCTGAGACAGGAACACTGACATTCCGCTTTCTGAGTATTGGAAACACTGACATTTCCGCTTTCTGAGTACTGGAAACCTGACATTCTGCTTTCTTAGCCTGGAAACATTGACATTCTGCTCTACTGATTCAGAAAAACACGTGACATTCCCCCGCTTTCTGAGTACTGGAAATACTAACATTCCGCTTTCTGATACTGAAACCCTGACATTCCGCTTCTAGTAACTGGAAACACTGACATTCCGCTTCTGAGTACTGCAACACTGACATTCCCCCTTTCCTGAGTACTGGGAAACACTGACATCCGCTTTCTTAGTACTGGAGACATTGACATTCCCCCTTCTGAGTACTGGAAAACGACTGACTTCCCCTTTCTTAGTACTCGGAAACACTGAATCGCTTTCTTAGCACTGGAAACATTGATATTCTGCTTTCTGAGTCTGGAAGCACTGACATTCCCCTTTCTGAGTAATGGAAACCCTGACATTCCGCTTACTTAGTACTGGAAACACTGACATTCCGCTTTCTTATACTGAAACATACTGACATTCCGCTTTCTTAATATGAAACTCTGACATTCCGCTTTCTGAGTACTGGAAACACTGACATCCCGCTTTCTGAGTACTGAAACACTGACATTTCCGCTTTATGAGAACTGGAAACACTGACATTCCGCTTTCTGAGTACTGGAAACCACTGATATTCCCCCTTTCCTGAGTCTGGAAACACTGACATTCCGCTTTCTGATACTGGAAACACTGACATTTTCCGCTTTCTGAGTACTGAAACACTGACATTCCGCTTTCTGATAAAATGAGAAACACTGACATTCCGCTTTCGGAAGTGCTGAAACACTGACATTACGCCTTTCTGAGATGGACACACTGACATTTCCGTTTTCTGAGTACTGAAACCTGACATTCCTCTTTCTGATTACTGGAAACACTGACATTCCCCTTTCCTTAGTAATTGAAAACACTGACATTCCGCTTTCTGGAGTACTGAAACACTGACATTCCGCTTTCTGAGTACTGGAAACACGACATCCGCTTTCGGAGTACTGAAACTGACATTCCGCTTTTTGAGTACGGAAACACTGACCTCTCCGCTTTCTGAGTACTGGAACACTGACATTCCGCTTCTGAGTACTGTAAACACGACATTTCGCCTTTATGAGAACTGGAAACACTGACTTCCCGCTTTATTAGTACTGACAACCACTGACATTCCCCTTTCTGAGCACTGGAACCTGAATTCCCTTTCCCTGGTACTGGAAACACTGCATTCCGCTTTCTGAGTACTGAAACCACTGACATTCCCTTCTTAGCACTGAACGGTGACATTTCCGCTTTCTGAGTTTCAGAAACACTGACAGTCCGCTGTTCTGAGAATGAAACACTGACAGTCCGCTTTCCTCTGAAATGGAAACACTGTACATTCGCTTTCTGAGTGCTGAAATACTGACATTCCGCTTCTCATTAACGGGAACACTGACAGCCGCTTTCTGAGTACGAAACACTGACATCCCCACTTTTCTGAGTACTGGAACACTGCTCATCCCGCTTTCGAGTACTGGAAACACTGACATCCCGCTTTCTGAGTATTGGAAACACTGCATCCCGCTTTCTGAGCACTGGAAACACTGACCTTTCCGCATTCTGAGTACTGGAAACACTGATATTCCCCTTTCTGTTTATGGGAACACTGACATTCGCTTTCTGAGTACTGGAAACCTGACTTCCGCTTTTTGGAGTACGGAAACACTGATATTCCGCTTTCTGAGTATTGGAAACACTTACATTCCGCGTTCTGAGTATTGGAAAACAACTGACATTTCCGCTTATGAGTACTGGACCACTGCATCCGCTTTCTGAGTACTGAAACACTGAACATTCTGCTTTCTTAGCAACTGGAAACACTGACATTTGCCGCTTTCTGATTGCTGACCACTGACATTCCGCTTTCTGATTACTGGAAACATTGACATTCGCTTTCTGAGTAACTGGAAACACTACACTTCCGCTTTCTGATTGCTGGAAACACTGACATTGCGCTTTCTTAATACTGTAAACTCTGACATTCCACTTTCTTAGTACTGGAAACACTGACATTCCGCTTTGTTAGTATTGGAAACACTGACATTCCGCTTTCTGAGGACTGGAAACACTTACATTCCGCTTCTGAGTACTGAAACACTGACATTCCGCTTTCTTAGTACTGGAAACACTGACATTCCCGCTTTCTGAGTACTGGAAAACACTGACATTCCGCTTTCTGAGTACTGGAAACACTGACTATTCTGCTTCTAGCACTGGACACACTGACATTTCCCGCTTTCTGAGAAATGGAAACGACTCACATTCCGCTTTTCTAAGTACAAAACACTGAAATTCCGCTTTCTAGTACGAAAACAAAAAAAAAGAAACCCTGACATTCCGCTTTCTTAGCACTGAAACACTGACATTTTCCGCTTTCTTATTCTGGAAACACTGACTATTCCGCTTGCTGATAGCGGAACACTGACATTCCGCTTTCCTTAGTACTTGAACCTGACTTCCCCATTCTTAATACTAGAATACTGACATTCCGCTTTCAAACACTGGAAACCTGACATTCCGCTTTCAGAAACACTCGAAACCTGACATTCCACTTTCAGAACCTGAAACCTGACATTCACTTTCAGAACACTGGAAACACTGACATTATCCTCATCATCATTTTATGTTGTTATATCAGCAGCAGCCAGCAGCATTTTACTATTTGGTTTATTTATTATTACTTTATTATTATGATTATCATTATTATTATTATTATGTACAATTTGCTGTTTAAATCACTGGTGATTGTAACCGACGTGTTAAAGCGAGAAGCTGATTATTACCAATAATCAAAGGTTCCTCGTTCTGTTCCTACTCAGTACTCTAATACCCCTCCTCATATCCTGCTGTCCCTGATATGTGTTGTTTTTTTTGCAAAGTGGGATCTTGCTCTATTCTGAATTTGTTCTATAAATTGTCTTAAATTGGGGGGGGGGGAGTGACACAACTCCAGGGGCTCTTACAATACGGTACCACAGAAACTTTTTCGAAACTCCAAAGCCTTTGGATTTCCCTTTGATGTCCTGATTTTTTTTTTCTTCTTCTTTCTTGTCTTCTGTCTCTTTTTCATCTATTCCTTGTCGCCGAGGGATGCAACATCAATAATTACTGCAGACTTGTCACCTTATCAGTGAATGATATATGATGCTCTTGCTTTCGATGGTGTGATCACTTGAATTCTTGGTTATTAAAAATATATAATTTCTATGTTTGTACCTTGATCAGACCTTCAAGCATAAACTTTTTCACAAAGTTTCCATTGATCATTTTTGCGATATTATCGTGTCTCTCTTTCCGCTTCTTGCACTCACTAATATATGAACTCACAGTTTCTACTCTTTTCTTTACTAATCTACATGCCGGGGAATCAGCTAATTTCTCAATGTTTATACTTTATATAGTTTGTTCTGATAGCTTGCTCTGAGCATCGCATATCAACGCTTCTGTATTTTATTTCAGATCAGGCCCCACTTTTTCTTCCAACGCCATTTTTTTTTTTTTTTTTTTTTTTTTTTTTTTGTTCTTGTCACGTTGTTACACATATCACTACAAACTGACTGTACATTGTTTCCCCCATCCAGCCTCCCTTCCTCTTTCTCTCGTCGATTTTTTAAAGTCATCTTTACTACAACTTTTTTTTCAACATTGTTATATACGGACATCTTTGACCCCTTGCTATTAATCTCTCATTTGAATGTTTTGAGTACCATCCAGGTTTGTTCTCTCACTTTTGATAACACCTTTCGCAACTCTCAATCCTATTCCATCATCCTTTCTACAATATATAGGTCTATCTACATCATTTTGGATGCAAACCTTATGCATAGTAAGTAATAATTTTTCTGGTCTTTCTATCTATTCCTTTATTTTCCTTCTACATTTCATTTCAAAATACAGCCCCATACCTTAAACTGCAACTGCCCAAATGTTTATTGCTTTTGTATTTTTAACCATTTAGTTTAGACTTCAGTATTAACCTTCTCTACGTTTTGTACCTTTTACAAATTGAAGCTTCATTTCATTTTCTTATTTCTTATCACTTTCCAGTATCCAAGGTACTTATAGCCTCTTCATCAATAGTTTTCATGAATTTCCCATCTGGCAGGCCATACACCTGTGCTTCTAACAATTTTTCCCTCGCGCAAAATGACTGCTCCACACTTCTTAATCCAAACGCCATCCCGATACCTTACTACACATTTGAATTCTTTATATAAGAAGAATCAATTTGGTCATGAGACATTTGCAAATAACTTTCATCATCCATGAAACAAATTATTTAACTTCGTACTTATTACCCAACTCATAATGAAAATTAGCTTTCCTCAATAAAATGTGAGAGGTATCATGCATATACCAAAGAAGTGATGATGACTATCCCCCGGAAGATTCCTCTTTAATGTTAACTTCACCTAAAGAAACCCCATGAAGTTACAATTCAACTTCCATTCCTTCATACTGCTACTCAATAACCCTTTTAATATTATAACAGCTCTAAACAACTCCAGGTATTCTCTACTCCAACTATGTGATTAATACCATAACTTTTCGATTAATCTACCCATGCCATAGCAAGTTGGTGTGCCTCCTTTTGGCGAATCCTTATGTACTGCCTTGTCTATTAACGCTGATCCTTGTCCCTCTGGTCTTTCTTCTAACAGCCTTCGTTCCTCAGGCAATAGTTTCCTCTTCCTCTAAGTTTTCATGGAGATAATCAGACAAAACCTGTACAGAGCTTTCCAAATTATCGTAAACAAGAAATTGGTCGGTAGTTGTCTACAGCGGTATCTTTGTTATATCTTTCTTACCCCGAACCCTGACTCCTCTTTTCGCGGTGCTTTCCATTTGGTACCTTTCTATTTGCTTTAAGACATTTTCCTCAGTTATGACCAACCTTCCTGATTCCGATCTTAAAGTTGGCTTTAGCGTCCTTGAGCCACTCAGCATTGTAATTATGTTCTTTACTCTCTTCCCATTTCCATTCCAAAACACGCTACTTTCGTTCCGCATTTGTATTTCATTTGCACCGTTGTCCCCATTAAGATCAGAATACATCTTTTCTGGTCATAGTTTTTGAATGTCGGTTTTGCCTGTATTGCTGAATCTTTCGGTATAGACAATCAATTTGGCTTCTTGCAGGACTCTCTGTTTCAGTTCTTCTAACAACAGTTCCAATTCCTTTCCAAGGGATGCTGAATTTTTTATACAGTTTCTTAATCTTCCTCGATTTCACTCTCCGTTTAATGCCTCGGCATATGTTAATACTCTTAGTAGTTCTTTGATGTCTCTTTTCTATTTTCTAGCGTTTCCCACACCATGGTTCAGGGTGGGCTGTCCCAGTCTGTCTCAGCTTTTTAACCCCAACCGCTTGCACCCAAACGAAACAGCAATTATGAGATTGTTTCAGATATATATGATGGTTTGGAAAATCGCAAACTTTATTTACTTCTCTTACAGTCAGATTTAGTTTCTATATTCACTTTTTTAAACATTATTCCTACAGTTCTCTTTCAAGTTGTAATCATTTCATTGAAGTTCATTCACAATATCTTATTTCTTCCTCTGATGCTTCCTCAACATAATGGTTTATTCAGTCTGTGTCAGACTCTGCATTTTCGTCACATCCTTCAAACTTTGGTGTCTTCCATGTAATATTGTTCTCGTTCTCGTTATATTTTACATTACCGTTAACCCTTCTTTGTGTCATTTCTAACTCTAATTCCTCAGCCAGCCATTTTTTTCTAATTGCCGCTTAGCCTGATCACACACTTCGTTGTCAAAACATCAAAAAAATCCTCGTTCTTGCCATTCTTTGTACAAAGGGAGTCTTTTCCATATCCTTTTACTGGAACACCATTCTCATCAAGAGGTTTTCGATCTAAAATAGCACTCCATCACCACAATATTCACTTCTTCGACCACTTTTTCCTAGCAGTAGCAGGATACCGACCGGGGTTCCCCGCTGTTGGACCGGGGAACACACGCTGCCGGCGGACACTTCCACGTATAGTCCAGGTGCCATTCACGCCATTATTCTTCAAATTTTTGAGAACTCATTTCACTCATAAGAAGATTAGTGAATTTAGGTTGCACAACCACCAGTGTTTTCATTTGAGCACCATCTCATATTAAAGCTTCAACCAAGACTAAAGAAGTCCTTTCACCCATGAGACAGACTAGCCCCCGCCGGACTCAACCCGGTACATCACGGCCTCGGGGGAGCTGACATGTCTACGCCATTCTCAAGGGTGACTTGGGGTAGTTATGGCAAGGGTAACTCATTATCCTACGTCGAAACTCCATAACCGGTTGCAGTTACTGTTATACCCAGGAAAATTATTATATATTATTAACATTATCATTATATCATCATCATCATTCTTATTTATTGTTATTATGATGATGATGATGAGATGATGATGATTGATGATGATGGTGGGATTGTCATTATTATTATTATTTAATTATTTTATTATTACGAACTACTACTAGTGCTGCTATTATTATTATTATTTATTAATTTATTATTATTATTATCATTATATTATTATTATTTTATTATTTTATTATACTAACGATGATAATATAACAATATAATAATAATGATAAAATGATAATAGTAATGATAATTAAAGGTATAATGATGATGATAATGACAGTTATATTAATGAACATAATATAAGAATATAACATAATAGTAATATAATGACGACGGAATGATATTATAATGAATGGTAATGATGATCTTGATAATAAAATAAGAATAATGATATGAATAATAATAACGCTCAATAACAACAACAACTACAACAACAATATATGATGATAATAAGATAAGAATAAGAATAAGAATAATCGCAATAATAACAGTAGTAAATAATAATACTAACAATAACAATATAATAACGATAATGAAATAATTGTTACAACCTTAACTAATATAATATAATAATAATAATATGATAATAATAATAATAATAAATAATAAAATAATATGCTAACAATGTTAATAAAATACTGACAATATTGTTAATAATATGATAATAATAATAATTATTATTATCATTAATGATTATATATTAATTATTATCATTATCGTCCATTATTATTGTTGTTATTATTATTATAATCATTATTGTTTCTACTACTGTTGCTACTACTAGTACTATTATTACGATTGCTAGCAGCAAAATTGTTTTTTTATAGTTATTATTAATATTTCATTATTATTATTATCATCATTAATACCATTATTACCATGTTGCTACTACTTTTGGGTTATTATT
The DNA here is from genome assembly GCF_015228065.2 of Penaeus monodon. NCBI lineage: Eukaryota > Metazoa > Arthropoda > Malacostraca > Decapoda > Penaeidae > Penaeus > Penaeus monodon. Next base: position 1,696,100 of record NC_051421.1, on the reverse strand, counting down.
TTTATTATTATCTTATCATTATTATTTTTATTGCTGTTGCGGGATTGCTATTATTTTTATTATTATCATTATCATTATTTTTCTTCTTTTGCTGACGTTGATGTTGTACCATCATTATAAAGATATTATAATCTTAAATACATCCGGTGCATCATCATCATCATTTTATTATTATTATTATTATTATTATTATTATTATTAATATTATTATCGTTATTATTGTTGTTGTTGATGATGTTATTATTATTTTTTTAGCATAATTACTATTATTGCATTATTATTATTATTATCTTATTATTATTAACTCTCTTCCATCTCCCCTCGTCCGTCAGTTAGGCTGAAGTATGTCGACGACTCTTTGCTCTCTGGCTTCATGGCCTTTCCCCGTTCTCCCGGATTTCCTGACGCAATTTTCCCCCTTCCATCCGTTTCAAGGTGGAATGGGAGTTTGACAACAAGCTCCCCTCCTGGACACCCTAGTTCATCGCTTTGGGCCACCCCTTTTCCTTCTCTATATACAGGAAGCCTATGCATAGTGTTATGTACATACACTTCTTCTCATACCATCCTCTCCATGTCAAGAGAGGGTGTTGCCACCTCGCTGTTCCTCCGCGCCCTCCGCATCTGTGGGCCCTCAGTACCTGGATGGAGAGATTGACTTCCCGCGTCGTTCGTTTTTCTAAACTGGGCTACTTTCGTCATGTTTTTCCCACGTCTCATTATCCAGAGCACAGTTGTCCCCTCCTCAGCGTGCCCTACACCAGGAGATCTACTCTGTCCCCTCGCAACTCTTCAAACCCCTCAACTGCAAAGGGTGATCTTTCGCCAGGTGAACACTCTCCGTCGCAAACCCGATCCACACCAGGTGGGCATCTATACTGGTTCCTTGTGCCTCCTGTGATAAGCAGTAATTTGGGGACCGAGTGCCGGTCTCACTAAGCGTCTTTCTCACATAAGTACTTAGTAAACCATGGGACACAACAACAAAGCCCTCCTTTGCCCTTAATGGGGCACAGGCCATCAGATGACGATCAGTGGCGCGAATTGACTTTGCTTCCGCTGATGTCTACGCCCGCAGACTGGTGGAATCCTCCTTAGCAAAGCTGCTGCCTGATTTCGACAGCGGCTTTTTTCCTTCCGTTAGGATCCTCGCTTCCTACATCCTCCGCTTTCTCCCATATGTCGGCCACCCTGCGCATAGCCCGCCCGATCCCCCGACCTGATCTGACCCCGCATCTGTTCGTCTGTCCCCACCTGCCATGTGTTTTCCTCATCTTTTTCCTCTTCAGACCTAAAGATGGAATCTAGGTGGATTTCGCAACTGTAGACTTTTTTCAATAAATCTATATTTATGCTTTTTTTTTTCACCATTATTTTCTTATTTTTATCGTTATAATATAATAATATCCTTATTATTATTATCACTATATTGTTACTATTTTTATTTATTATCTTATTATTATCATTGCTATTTTCATTGCGTTGTTGATGTCAATGTTTTTTACTTTTCACTTTTAAATAGTATTATAATCATCTCTTCATCATCAACAACATCATCCTCGCATCCTCATTATCATTATTATTATTATTATTATTATTTTTTATTATTTTATTATTATGTTTTTATTATTATTATTATTATTATTATTATATTATTATTATTATTATTTTTTCTATTATTATTATTATTTATATTAATATTTTTAATATTTTTAAAAATTAATAGTAATAAATAATAATAATTAAATATGATAATAAAGATATAGATTAAATTTTTATTTTATCATCACTAATCATAATATGATAATCATTATATTTTTGTTAAACATGTTATTATTATTTCATTTTACTATTATTACTAAATTTCCATTATAACTATTATTATTATTATTATCATTATTGCTCTTATTATTAACAATAATTTTATCAGTACTATTCCTTTATATCATTTTTTTTCATTAATATTACTATTATCATTATTGTTATCACTATTAAAAATAATATTATTATTACTATTATCATTTTATCATTATCTTTATTATTGTTGTTAGTCATAATATAAACAATAAAAATGATAACAATTATCATTATTATTTTTTTTTGTTATTGTTTATAATCATGTTATCATTATTAATATTCTTATTGTTATTATCTTATTATAATTATTATTCATTGTCATTATTATTATTATTATTATTTTATCATTATTATTATTACATATATTATCAATTATTAATTATATTATTTTTATTTTTATTATTATGTTATTTTTATTATTATTATTATTATTGTATTATTATTATTATTGTTACGCCGGCAGCCTTGTCTCCCTGCCACCAACATAAGGCAGCTAGGCAGACAGCGTGCTATCCACAGGGTCGTGAACACTGAACAGCTCCAAGAGGCACCGAGCACCAAAACGTCCCAGACACCAGGGAGGGCACGAAATAAACACAAAAAGACAGTCTTTCCTTATTTACACAAGTTATTTACAGTACATTTTTCTTAGGCACAATACAGGGGGGAAACCAGTATGTCACACTGCACAATACAGGGTTATAACAGGGCAACACAAAGTATAAACCCGGCCACAAGGGACACACGAGGTCTTCACAGGGGCAGCATCCAAATGCGTCTCTCTTGGCTTGTTCCTCCGCTCCTCCGCTCACGCCAGTTGCGTCATGTTTGCCCGGCATCCTTTTCATGTTAACACATGTTTCGCACAGAGACAAAGACCCACTGGCATAGCATTAAACATCATCGTTCCATCATCATCATTGTTTATCATTATCTCATTATTATTATTATTATTATCATTATAAATATTGTTATTATTATTATAATGGTTATTGTTTTAATCACTGACTCGGGGTTTCATAAGGATCTGCAAGGCTGAGAGAGAGTTTAGTGAAGATATGTATGGTTAAAGTGTGTAGTAAATATCGCGTGTCTGAGAGCTAACTTGATAGCATATAGTTCAGTCTGTAGAGTGGACGCCCCGTTCAAACACGCGATGTGAAATGCTCATGTCACTGGTAACAAATGCTGCCCCCCGGTCTGCCAGTGGTCTGATCAACAGAATCATCAGTAAGATGATGAGAGATCTTTTAAATCTATGTTTGGCCTCTAACTGTGCTATCATGGTAGGAAGTACACAGAGATTTTGTAGTGGAAATGGTATTAGTGTATTTGATATTTTTCAGTCTCTCCATGGAGGGAGTGGGGGTAGCGTGGATGAGGGGTATCTATTCCCCTTGCTTTTAGTATAGGTACTATGTGAAGAAGTGGAATGGTCAGTTAATTTGCAGTGCCATCTGAAATTATGATATATTCTCGGTTATGGAGCATAACGGTTGTTTAATTTTAAGGTTGAGGCCTGATACGTGTGATCATCTTGGAAAAAGAGTTACAGCTATTTGCCTGATTCTGGTGGGGAGAGATGGTAATAAGACTCGAATTTATTTTAAACTAGCTTGTCCATCAGGGGCACAAGTATGGTCCCCATACCTTTTTCTGTATGGTTTCCAAGAGATTTTTGGTCAGGGGTGAGTGTTAAAATCCGGCGCACTTTTCCACAAAGGGATCGAATTGCGTGTGTAGAAAGTTTTTAAAAACTTAAAACCAATGCCTGTCCCCAAGAGGAATTTTCCCTTAAAATGCTGGGGTAGGATTTTTTTTGTTGGTAGGAATAAAAGGTTTTGGTGGCTGACTGCAAAATTGAACAAAGCTGGGAATTTAAAAAGAGGGAAACCCCATTCAAGGGTTAAATATAAGAGCTGGCACAGGCGGATATTTATTCTTAGCTGAAGTGTTTTTGTTTTTTCTGGATGCCCTTAAAAACCAAGCTCTCTGCTGTTTTTCAAACAAGTCTAATGAAGATTGGCATTTATGGAGGCGGGGCCCCGGTGCTCAATTTGGTGTCGTCACTAGGCCAAAAACTGTCATATTTTGGGAAAATGGAATTTTAAATTTCGAATTAAAATGTTAAAGAAAGGGGTAAGGAGTCCCCCTTGGGGTGTCCCTTTTTTTTTCAAACTCATAATCAGAAAATTTGGGCCCGGGAAACCTGACTCTGGCTTGCCTTACGGAAGGTAGTTTTTTATCCCAAAAAAAGAGCCTCCCTCTGGGCCCTTTTTCAGCTAAAAAGGGGAGAATGGGTTCTTTTTTGGGAATATAGGGCGCAATATTTTATCACCAGTGCCCTCCTTTTTGGGAGTGAAGATATTTTGGGGGAAAGCAGGGGGGGAGACTGCGTCGTTTTAGCATGGCTTTCTCCATGTTTCCCAACCAAACAGTAGGGAGTCAGGGGAGAGGGGCAGATCTTACTTTGGAAATTTGGGTGGTGATTTCTGCTTTTAAGGGGCCCGGTGATAGAAGACCATTTTTAATGAAATGAAAAATTGAACGAGCTGTCTTGCACCTTGGGCCTAAATGATTTAGGAAGGAAAATGGGATTTACAGCTCCAGGGGGAGATCTTTTTTTGGGGGATATTGCTTGCGTGAGCTTTGCTCGTGAAAAGGGGAAACCACTCTCAGCCTGAGTGTGGATGCATAAATTTTTTGTTGCTTCACCCGGGGGAGTTTCTGTTGTTTCCAGTAAAATTTGCTGGTAAACCGGAGATGCCTTCTTGTAGCGAATATGTCCCTGTCTGTTTGCTTTTTTGCAAAGGGTTTTTGGGGTATGGGGACTTGGGGTTTTTTTGATCCTGATGCTTTCTGAGTTTTAACCACAATTCCCGGGAAGGGGGGGCAAGATGCTCTCACACCATACAGCCAACCTGGTTTTGATTTCAAGGCCTTACATTTATTTAATATCTGGGGCTTTAAAGGATTCGTGAAATTTGGGGTTTTGTTTTCCTAAGTGATTCCCGAAAAGTTCTCGGGTTTTTCTCTTGTAAATCAACTGCTTTGTGGGTGGTAAGTAGTGGGAGTTTTTAAAGGGTATCTTGTCAGCACTTCCTTTAAAAGCAGTAAGAAATTTTTTCCTGCAGTGTTTGGCGCCCCATCTTCTAAAAAAAAAATGAGAACTATGGCCTTTGCTTTTTTTAGCCTTTTAGCTGGTGGGAGGAAACAAAACAAAACACAAAAATATTTTAAATATATAAAATTTAACTATATTTTAATATAAAAATATAATATATATAAATAAATAAAAACATATATATATATTTTTAAAATATATAA
>NC_051421.1:1685631-1690816 GCF_015228065.2 Penaeus monodon | reverse complement strand
ATATAGAGGGTCTTATTAGTTTCCTTAGGGAGACTAATATTTTCAATAAAATCTAATCATGCATACTGTTTATGCAATAATTTTATACATTTAGAGCGTAATATTTATGCTTTGATTTTAAATATATTCAATGTTATTTGTAAGATATTTATTGATAGATTTTTAAAGTTTTAAATATTTTAATATTTCTATCTAACAAGGTGTTCGCCGCTAATGACCTTAGCTGTTGACGCGGCAGATAATTTTAAATAATCAATTAATCAATCCCATCAATGATAATGTATGGTATCTGGTGTCAGTATTAAATCCGCCAAAGGCTTTAGACCATAAACTACGATCTACTGTGCCATCGCCGCAGCAGCTGGTTAATGTACTCCTGAGAGTGAATATTATGGACGCAGGATATATAAATGAGAGCTTTGATACCATGAACTTTTGCATGGAAGTAGGGGAAATTCTGGAACAAGAATCGATTCCAAATTTTGAATCTTTCTCAAAATTTGCCTTACAAGTTCTTTCTCTGCCGACGTGCAAATGACGATGCGGAACGATTTTTTCGCACTTAAATTTCATTAAAAGAAAAACAATAAAATTGCTACAACTACCACCTTTAAAATCATTAATATCTGGGCAGAACATGCACAGATAAAGTGCAACGTGCAACGATTCCCAGCAATGTATGGCTGTATGGCTCTTTGTTACTGTATATTTTGTTCACTGCCAATTTCATCAGCATACATATATTTAACAAATGAAATTTTACTCTGAAATTACCATAGTTATCCCTTTCTTCGTCAAAGAAAACTGTAATTTATGACGTCATAGTGTTTAAACTAATCATACCTCAAGAAAAACAATTATAATTATCTTTGTCACTAAACACGACTTGGTAAACCCGACAGCATTGGTATGTGTGTTTTGATATTACAGTGATTTTTATTATGTTGGGTTTCCTGTTCATTATTAATCTTGTAATGATTTGTTATACTATATTTAATCTTATTAATTACTTAATTAAATAAATTGTATTATTCACGTTATGGTTAGTATATGATTTTTAGCCTTCAACCCATTAAATATAGAGAGCTAGTTATCTGAATTAATTCTAAAGTATTATTAAATATGGCTCTTTAATTAAATTACACCACTATATCAAGAATAACTAATTTGAATGATTATTATGTATGGCATAATAACATATATATATATATGTGTGTGTGTGTATGTGTGTGTGTGTGTGTGTGTGTGTGCGTGCGTGCGTGCGTGCGTGCGTGCGTGCGTGCGTGCGTGCGTGCGTGCGTGCGTGTGTGTGTGTGTGTGTGTGTGTGTGTGTGTGTGTGTGTAGATATGGATAGATATGAATATAGATCGATAAATAGATAGGCAAATATATAGATTGACTAATTGTCTGAATGGTTGAAAGATAGATAAAGAGATATGGATTTACAGCATAGACATACATTTAGATAGATAGACAGATATATACACTATAGATACATAGACAGATAGTTATATAGACAAATAAAAAATAGACAGACAGATAGATAGATATACAGTATGCAGATACAGATAGATATAGATATAGATAGTTAGATAAACACAGATGGATATATGTATGTATGCATGTATATGGATAAATTTATATGCATATATAAATATTTATATACACATATATGTATCTACACACATATATATATATATATATATATATATATATATATATATATATATATATATGTAGATGTGTGTGTGTGTGTGTGTGTGTGTGTGTGTGTGTGTGTGTGTGTGTGTGTGTGTGTGTGTGTGTGTGTGTGTGTGTGTGTGTGTGTGTGTACATATATATAGATGATATGTGTGTGTGTGTGTGCTAGACAGATAGAGAGGTAGATCGAAAGATAGATAAAGAAATAGACAGATATTTAGAATATGAATTAGACCCAAGTCGGTGTTTCCCCAGCAATGAGGGTCTCCCGCTAGCAGCTGACGAGCTTCTGCGTTTGCTTCTCTGCACCCATCCATTCTCAGCTGTAAACAAAGGCAAGAGCTTTTATCTCCTTGAAAGTGCCGCCCCTTCCTGCCTTGGCTTATGATCCGTCAGGTGCTGGTTTCTCGAGATGCAAGTATGATTTCTGAATTTCCTACTACATATGTGTTGTCCTTAGTGGTGTGATTGCGAATAGCTGCGACAATATTTTGAAGAGAGTTGTCCTTTTAGAGGCGTTTTTGATTGTGTATGCTGTAGAAAACTTACTAATTACTAATTCCACTTCATCTTTCTATATCACCAAGTAAAGCATTCATCAACAAACTTTCCTTTGAAATCAAAGAACATTTTGCCCTATGTGACTCATTTATTCACAACACAGTTGTGCTCTCCTTCGACAGATGCAACAGCAGCATTGCATTATGGAAGGTACATACAACAGGTTAAGCATGTACGGTATTAGTCGACTGTGTAAGGCGCGGGTGCTCTGGTAAAGTGACTAACTGTGGATCACGACTAGGATTTTGTCACAACCACACAAGCAGAATAGGGGATGTACACGTATGGTGACTAAGAGTGCGGCGTGAAGTGGAAGGGCGAGAGAGCCTGCCTTTCTTATACTACCTAAATTTTCAGATTTCCAGGTTGTTTCTATACTTAATGAGGTGAAGAATGTTTACATATAGATATTTATTGTTATCACATTTTTATATCATACAGAAAAATTGTTAAAGGAGTTAGACATATTGTGAGAAGAGAAGAGTGAAAGAAGCTAAAGTGACAGTTCAGAAAAGAAGAAGCCCAAGATCGACCCCCTGCAAGTCAGCCAGTTAAAAGAATACTTATCATATAGATATATATATATTTTTATTTTATTTTTTTTTTTTTTCATTTCTTTATCGGTCTTTTTTATTCCTGCCTCACGCTGCACTTGCTTTGCCGCCCCCCCTCCCCCTTTTTCACTGTATTTCTTATGGTGCTCCTTGATTCTTGTATACACTTGTATGTGAGTACTATGAGTTCAGGCATTTCTTTGTTACCAGTTTCTTCCAGCTGCTATTCAAGTCTTGTGCGAGAGGATGCCACACTGGCAGCATGACCCATAGCATTCCAGTTCAAATCATGATGTATGAAAGATCATTTCCGGCAAATTATATTTTTCTTGAGGCAAGATTTGCTTTCCAGCTGAACGGCATAGTACTGTCAGTCATCAGTGCACTGACGTGTCGGGTTCTTTGGCAGGTGGGTAAGTTCGCTTTGCTTTTACTTGTCTTCCAGTTTTTAGCTTTTACTTGTCTTCCAGTTTCCAGCATTATTAAAGAATGTGAGGATGGCTCCTCGCACTACAATATTGCGCCAATTGCGCATCATAGCTTATAACTGGCAACTGCCACTCCTCACTCGTGGTCCTGCCACCGGAACCTCCTCTTCGAGGACTTGAGCTCCCACTCTGAGGTGAGTCAGTCTTTGGGTGGCTGTCTCACTGGAGAAGGTGGAAGGAAGGATTCCAAACAATGATGCCTATCCTATCTACCCTGTGCACTGCGAAGACGGGAGTCATGGAGGTTGAGCAATGCTGTGCATGAGTACACGTCTCTTTGGTCCCTTATTCCAGCAAGACTGGTGGCCTGATCGTGGCCTGGCCAGCTCAATCGGCTGGTTTTCTTTGGGAGGCTAGGGTCAAGCAGTCAATGTCGCCGTTGGCACTCACACTGGTCCCATGAGTGGCGGTACAACGGCCATTGGCTGCGTATATCCTCTCACCACCCCTATGGTTGTTAGACATTATGTCTAACATACAGCTTCCCCTTGTTGGACTACGTGGTGGGTGGGGGCGTTAGAGCATGAAATAGCTGCTAATTTCAAGGTAAATGTTCCTCATAACCCCCCACAAAATAGATATATAAATGATGACGAACCGTGCAAGGCCCAGACCACGGTAGTCACTCTGAAGCTATACATAGCTTCTAGTGGCAAGAGAAAATCCAAAACACAGGTTGACTCTGTCAGACTTGCTGCTAAAATGGACGCAACATCAGTCATAAAAAAGTCTGTCCATTAGATTGTCCAACAGATGGACTCTAGTGCTGGCCTCTCCAGGCCAGCACGAACCAAGCTGAAACAGCGGTCCGAAACGACTCTGAGGGAAAGTCTAGACCCCCTAGGCGTTTCCCACAGTTTAAGGTTCCCTCTAAACCTGAAGGCTTCGACAATGCCTACCAATTGGTGAGAGCACTGGAGATGCAAAGAAAAATCCGGTTGTCAATCCGGGTCGCCAGAGACCAGGCCATGATTATCATGCCCAAAGACCAAGCTACCCTGAATTTCCTGCAGGAAACTAAGGAGCTTAAAGATGGCAGGTGTGTGTCTCGCTAATGAAGATGGTGCTACTTGGCTTCTCACTTTCGTATGATGTGGATTTGATCACATCACATCCACAAGTTGAGCCTTCCCAAATGTCGAAAGGGAAGAATCCAACAAGGCAAGTCCTGGTGACCCTGAAAGGAGCCCCAATTACTACCCTCGATCTGGGCACCTTCAACCTAAGAACTTATGTGCCTGAGCCACTTTGGTGCTTTAAATGCCAAAAATACGGTCACCAGGCTAGCTGCAAGGCCAAGCCTAAATGTGGTGTCTGTAGCAAGGCACGCAACACTGAGGTGTGACTTAAGGCACACAAGGAAGGTCAAAGGGTCATAAAAGCCAAATGTCCCAACTGTGAATCACATCTGGAGCCGGGCTTGCTCTGCCAGGAAAGAGGCAGCCCTTGAGCGACAAGAGGTTCACAAAAAGCTACCAGACTTTGTTACTGCTCCCCCAGGCACCCATGTCTGGGGACAGAACAAAGGAGAAAAGGCTTCCCGACCTCCAACCCCCCTAACGGGAGCCGCCTTGCCGTGGTGAGGGGGCTTGATTGATTGATTATTTAAAATTATCTGCCGCGTCAACAACTAAGGTCATTAGCGGCGAATACCTTGTTAACTAGAAATATTAAAATGTTTAAAACTTTAAAAATTATCAATAAATATCTTACCAATAACAATAAATAGATTAAAAATCAAAACATAAATATTATGCTCTAAGTGCATAAAATGATTGCATAAACATTATGCATAATTAGATTTTATTGAAAATATAAGTCTCCCTAAGGAAATTAATAGACCCTCTATGTCACAATCTTCCCCAATCATTTTAGAAGTG
>NC_051421.1:1677164-1685531 GCF_015228065.2 Penaeus monodon | reverse complement strand
CTTTTTTTTTTAGTTTTTTTTCCCCCAAAAGGGTCCGGGCCTTTTATCCCTTGCCCCGGCCCCTACCGGGCCTTAAAAAGGCCTCTATTTGGGAGGGGGGCCTGACCTGGTACCTTTTGGTGTGTTCCCTTCATGCTGCTAGTACGTGCTTCTGGAGATCAGGCCGGACTACAAAACTTAAGCTGCAATTTGCTGTTAATACACGAAGAGATTATAAGATCTCTTTGAGATACGCAAGAGTATGATTGATTCTCACTTTCATAACAATTTGATGTCCGACGAGAAGCAATTCCAGCTGACTATAGATATGTTCTATTTTGTAGCTGATGAGACACTCCAGTCGCTAGTCGCTCGTCTGGCAGGTCTAGATTTCTCCGTCTGCTACTTGCTTCTGATCACCATGTACTTTCTAACGCCTCTATTGTGGTACGGAACCCTATAGGACCTTGGGTAAGCCGGATCTCTGGCGGCATCAGGTAGCCGTTGTATTCGCTCTTTTACTCATTGTTCTCAGTTATTTGTTTTCAATTCAAAAAAGCATTGCTGTGTACTGTCACACTTGTTTTGATATATACTATTGCATTCACAGTAGGCATATGTTATGATTGCTGCATGCACAGTTTGGTCACTTGGCTGGGCGCAGGATCCGTAGTCGTCGCTAGCCCTCCTCACAATCATCAACCTGACGTAAGACGCCCCTGCGACCTGCGCCCTCGGCACCCGACTCCACTCCTGCGTGGACGACAATAGCATATTGCCTTGGCGCTGTGGCTTTTCAGTGAACACGTTCAGCCCAGGTCACTTCCTCCCGTGTCATTAATACGTCCCATCTTGTTTTACTAATTATATGTATGATACAATTCACTATCACCCTCTTCTTTAACTCTTGTCATTTTTCCCCATAGTTTTGATATTCACCCTATAATTTTGACTGTTCAAATGACATGAGAGAGAAGAGCTGCCTGCCTGTCGCTGTCATTGTGGCCTTCATAGTATATATATATATATATTATATATTATGTATATATATATATATTATATATATATATATATATACATATATATATATATATATATATATATCTATATATATATATTATTATATTACTATATATATATATATATAAATATATATATATGTATATATATATATATATATTATATATATATATACCTATGAAGGCCACAATGACAGCGACAGGCAGGCAGCTCTTCTCTCTCATGTCATTCTGAACAGTCAAAATTATAGGGTGAATATCAAACTATGGGAAAAATGACAAGAGTTAAAGAAGAGGGTGATAGTGAATTGTATCTATACATATAATTTAGTAAACAAGATGGGACGTATTAATGACACGGGAGGAAGTGACCTGGGCTGACACGTGTTCACCTGAAAAGCCACAGCGCCAAGGCAATATGCTATTGTCGTCCACGCAGGAGTGGAGTCGGGTGCCGAGGGCGCGGTCGCAGGGGCGTCTTACGTCAGGTTGATGATTGTGAGGAGGCTAGCGACGACTACGGATCCTGCGCCCAGCCAAGTGACCAAACTGTGCATGCAGCAATCACTTAACATATGCCTACTGTGAATGCAATAGTATATATCAAAACAAGTGTGACAGTACACAGCAATGGCTTTTAGAATTGAAAACAAATAACTGAGAACAACTGAGTAAAAGAGCGAATACAACGGCTACCTGATGCCGCCAGAGATCCGGCTTACCCAAGGTCCTATAGGGTTCCGTACCACAATAGAGGCGTTAGAAAGTACATGGTGATCAGAAGCAAGTAGCAGACGGAGAAATCTAGACCTGCCAGACGAGCGACTAGCGACTGGAGTGTCTCATCAGCTACAAAATAGAACATCTAATAGTCAGCCTGGAATTGCTTCTCGTCGGACATCAAATTGTTATGAAAGTGAGAATCAATCATACTCTTGCTGTTATCTCAAAGAGATCTTTATAATCTCTTCGTGTATTTAACAGCAAATTGCAGCCTTTAAGTTTTGTAGTCCGGCCCTGATCTCCAGAAGCCACGTACCTAGCAGCATGAAGGGAACAGCAGCACCAAAAAGAGTGATGTCCAGGATGCAGCTAACGCCGTTCCTCAAGATATGACCTCCGGCCTTTTCCGCAAGAGCCAGGTACGGGTACCTGGGCAAGTGGAGTAAGAGGCACTGGTAGCATCGATGTGGGCGGTAGACTAACAACAGTCATGCCAATGAAGGAAAAGATTGATCGATTATTTAAAATTATCTGCCGCATCAACAGCTAAGGTCATTAGCGGCGAATACCTTGTTAAATAGAAATATTAAGATGTTTAAAACCTTAAAAATCCACCAAAAAATATCTCACAAATAACAATATATATATTTAAAATCAAAGCATAAATATTATGTTCCAAGTGTATAAAATAATAAGTACATAATGCATAATTAAATTTTATTGAAAATATTAGTCTCCCTAAGGAAACTAATAAGACCCTTTATATCACAATCCTCCCCCAATACATTTTTCATTGTATATGGGGGAGACAAGTACATACGTCTTTGGTCTGAGAATGTTGCACATCTTTCCACTACATTTGCGATCATTAAAGGCTCTTAGCATCATTCACAAATTGCTGCACTTTTAGCCATCATTGGCCCATGAGTCAGTCTTGTGTGCCCGATTCTTAATCTGTTTAATACAACTTCCACTTTTCGGTGGGATTGATGCTAGTCACCCAACTGCCAAGGTCACTTCTAATCTCTTGCATTTTGTTTCAGGAGGTATGCCTCCATTGTTTCTTCCATGTATCACGAAGACAACTCCTGATGCTGGGTTTCAGGTCGGTGTGTAGGAGAGGAAAACGAGCATCACAAGGCTGAGCGGCAGCTGCCTTGGCCTTCTGATCAGCTCACTCTTCCGACTGATACCACATGCCTGGCACCCACACAGGGTTATCTTTTTACGTGTTGACATCAGTGCAAGCCATCTTGAACCTCCCTCACTACTGGATGTGATGAGTTAAGGTCTTGATTGCTTGCAAGGCACTACGAGAGTCACAATATATCACAACAGAATGGTTCGTAAGATCTCTAGTCATCTTAACTGCTGCAAGGATGGCATGTAACTCTGCAGTGAAGATCGAGGCTGCTAGAGAAAGACTGCCAGATGCAGAAATCTCTCTCTGACTTCTGCTTTGGATCTCTCCCCTTTCCCAATTCCGACCAAATCCAGCTTGACTTGATTAGTCTAAGGGGGGAATTGGGGAATTCCAAAAGCCAGAACCTTAGTGAGACTTAAATTAAGATCTTCCACAAGATTCCTCATTCTCCTCATGTAGCCTTGTGTAGTAAATCAGGTTCATGTAGTCCCGGTGTAATGAAAGTGGTGGTTCTCCACTCTCAGCATACAGGGACTCCACAGGTGAAGACCTGAAAGCCCCAGTACAGATTCTGAGAGCTTCATTGTGAACTGAGTCCAACATCTGAAGAACAATGGGGGTTTCAGATGAATAAGCCTCACATCCATAGTCAAGCCTACTAAGAATAAGCACTTGGTAAAGTCGCAGAAGCGTTGTGCGGTCTGCACCCCAACATAGATGTGAAAGAACCCGCAAAATACTAAGTGCTTTTGTAGCCTTCAATTTAAACTGTTTGATGTGAGGTACTCATGTAAGCCTGGAGTCAAAAATTAGACCCAAGTACTTCACCTCTTGGACAAATTGTAGTGGGTTTACTCCTAAATAGAGGGAAGGATGGAATTTTCCTCGTTTGTGGATATGTATAGCCATGGTCTTACTTGGGGAAAATTTGAACCCATGATATGTTGTCCACTGTACAACCTGATTTATTGCAGTCTGCATGTGTCCTTGCACATCCTGTAAGCTTCCTCCTGAGTAGTACAGTGTAAAGTAATCCACATACAGATTACATGACACCGCACTTGGAACAACCTTTACAATGTCATTTATAGCAATGGCAAATAGGGTCACACTTAAGACACCCCCTTATGGGACCCCTTCCAGATGATCTTCCAGGCTAGAGAAACTGTTTCCCACCCGAACTCTAAACTTCCTGTTAGCAAGGAAGCTTTGTATGAAGGTAGGTAATGCTCCTCTTAAACCAATGTCATACAGTTTCAAGAGTATGACATGCTTCCAAGTGGTATTGTAAGCCTTTTCAAGGTCAAAGAAGACTGCCAACATGTGACGTCGATGTGGCGAAGGAATTCTGTATAGCAGTTTCCATCTTTACAAGTGCATCTGTGGTCTATCTCAATCTTCTAAACCCATATTGATATAGGGTCAGCACATTTTCCTTTTCTAGCAGCCATGTCAACCTGAAATTTACCATTTTCTCCATCAGCTTGCAGATGCAGCTGGTGAGAGAAACTGGTCTATAATTTCCTGGTGTGGAAGCATCCTTACCAGGTTTAGGGACATCCATGTGGATGGCACTGTACCCTCCCTATAGATCCTATTAAATAGGTCCAACAGGAACTTCTGGGAGTTCTCCAGTAAGTGAGATCTCATTTGGAATGGAATATCGTCACTTCCTTACGCCAGAGCTGCAAAGCAGAGTCCATCTCCTTGCGCAAAAATGGCAAGTTGTATGGAAGTTTTCCTGCAGTCCTACTGAAGAAAGACACTGGGTGCCATTCCTGTTCAGCCCAAAGAGTGGAGAATCGGGCAGTATAAGATGCTCCAGAGGAGATCTCTGCCATGGATTTAGCTAGCTCATTTGCACCTTGTCCCATACCCATGCTAAGGGGGTCCCAGAGCTAATCAAAGAGACATACTGTCTCCATGTTGTCCGTCTGGCCTCCTTTAGCACTCGCCTGGTTTTCGCTTGGGTCTTTTTGTAATGGATCAAGGTTACATCACTGGGGCGTCGTTTCAACTGCCTTAATGCAGCTTTCCTTACTCTGACAGCTTGTTGGCATTCATCAGACCACCATGGTACTGGAGGTCGACGGTAATGTCCGCTACTTTTCGGAATGGAAGCTTCTGCTGCAAGGTGAATTCGTGATGTGAAGTGATTAACAGCATCTTGAACACACTGGAAATCATTCACATATCCTTGAAATACTGCAGTTGATCTAAAAAGATTCCAGTCCGCATGTTCAAGTCGCCATCTCTGCACTCCATTGACTGGAATACCATTCACCTCCTCCGAAAGTATTGGAAAGTGATCGCTTCCATGTAAGTCTTCAATGACCTGCCAAGTGAAATTCATCTGTGAATCAGGTGAGTCAATTGACAGGTCTATATTGGAGTATGTCCTAGTTTGAATTTGGAAATGTGTGGGACTGTCACTATTCAGTAAAACTGCATCTACTCTTAAGAACAAGGCCCTTCCTCGAGGGTTGCACAAAGTGTCTCCCCAGAGGTGATGCCGACCATTGAAATCTCCCAAGAGTAGAAATGGATGTGGTAACTGCCCAAGTACATCTTCCTAAAGGAGGCCATCATGGATTAACTCTGGGACCCCCTTAGTATGGGTATGGGACAAGGTGCGTAAGATCGCTGGAAAGAGCATCACTGTCACCACCTATTTTGAAGATAGATGGCATAATCATCACAGACAAAAAAGATGTTGCTAATGAGCTAGCTAAATCCATGGCAGATATCGCCTCTGGAGCATCTTATACTGCCCAATTATCCACTCTTCGGGTGTGAGCAGGAACATACCCAGTATCGTTCTTCAGTAGGACTGCAGCAGAACTTCCATACAACATTTTTGCGCAAGGAGATGGACTCTGCTTTGCAGCTCTGCCTTAAGACTGCCCCAGGAAGGGACGATATTCCATACCAAATGATATCTCACTTACCAGAGAGCTCCCAGAAGTTCCTGTTGGACCTATTTAATAGGATCTATAGGGATGGTACAGTGCCATCCACATGGATAAAGGCTATAATCATTCCTGTCCCTAAACCTGGTAAGGATGCTTCCACACCCAGGAAATTACAGACCAATTTCTCTCACCAGCTACATCTGCAAGCTGATGGAGAAAATGGTAAATTTCAGGTTGGCATGGCTGCAAGAAAAGGAAAACGTGCTGACCCCATATCAATATGGGTTTAGAAGATTGAGATCGACTACAGATGCACTTGTAAGGATGGAAACTGCTATACAGAATTCCTTTGCACAGCGACGTCACATGTTAGCAGTCTTCTTTGACCTAGAAAAGGCTTACAATACCACTTGGAAGCATGGCATACTCTTGAAGCTGTATGACATTGGTTTAAGAGGAACATTACCTACCTTCATACAAAGCTTCCTTGCTAACAGGAAGTTTAGAGTTGGAGCGAGTGGGAAACAGTTTCTCTAACCTGGAAGATCATCCGGAAGGGGTCCCACAAGGGAGTGTCTTAAGTGTGACCCTGTTTGCCATTGCTATAAATAACATTGTAAATGTTGTTCCAAGTGCAGTGTCATGTAATCTGTATGTGGATGACTTTACACTGTACTGCTCAGGAGGAAGCTTACAGGATGTGCAAGGACACATGCAGACTGCAATAAATCAGGTTGTACAGTGGGCAACATATTATGGGTTCAAATTTTCCCCAAGCAAGACCATGGCTATACATATCCACAAACGAGGAAAATTCCATCCTTCCCTATATTTAGGAGAAACCCACTGCAATTTGTCCAAGAGGTGAAGTACTTGGGTCTAATTTTTGACTCCAGGCTTACATGGGTGCCTCAATCAACAGTTAAAAGTGAGGCTACAAAAGCGCTTAGTATTTTGGGGGTTCTTTCACATCTATGTTGGGGTGCAGACCGCACAACGCTTCTGCGGCTTTACCGAGCGCTTGATTATGGATGTGAGGCTTATTCATCTGCAACTCCCACTGTTCTCCGGATGTTGGAGTCCAGTTCATAATGAGCTCTAAGAGTCCCTGTATGCTGAGAGTGGAGAACCACCTCTTTCATTACACCGGGACTACATGAACCCGGTTTACTACACGAGACTACAAAGGATTCCAGGATCTCCTACATCCAAATTGGTTTTCAACCACCTTGAGGATAGCCGATCCTATAGTAGGAGAATGAGAAATCTTGTGGAAGATCTTAATTCAAGTCTCACTAAGGTTCCCCCCCTAATGGAAGCCGCCTTGCCGCGGTGGGGGGGCTTGAGGTCCCAATGATCTGGTGAGCCGGACCAGAGGGCTACCCATACTGGAGGGTCACCAGTGAGGGATGAGACAAAATGGCTTCCTGGTGCACCAAGGCCTATGAGAGGGGATGGTGCACCCACCCCTGGTTCATTCCATCTTGGACCAGGGAGAACTCTCCCACGTGTGTTTGCCGTGCGTGGCATCCCGTATTACCAGGAGACAGGAAATCCTGGAGGGTTGAGCGATGCTGCACGCTGCGCCCTGCAGCTAGCACAACCTCTTTGGTCCTTTATTCTGGTTAGACGGGCGGCTTGATCAAGGCCCGTTTAGTTCAATCGGCTGGTCAAATATGGCTAGGGTGAAGCAGGTACTATTTAGTCGGTAGCGCATAGGTCCCGCGCTGCCATCAGTACTGTAATAGTGGCTGCGTAAAATTTCCTCATTACCCCTGTGGCTGTTGGGAGATTTTGAGCCCCAACTATAGCTTCCCCTTGTTGGACTCCATGGTGGGTGGGGGGGTGAGGAAATGAAGAATTCCAATTTGTATGAGTACTACAAATTTACAAAGATCTAGCTCTCTCCCTGACGACCTACGCAGTCCCCCGACCATTCCCTCTGGAACATCACGTATTGTCACTTTGGAACCTTTCCAGCTTCCAAAGGCAAGAATGGGAATTGTAATGGTTCCCCGGGCTCCCAAACCAGGTAAGAAGGGGAAAAATCCTCCTCAATCCACTACGGAAATCTTACCTGGTAAATATGAAAACATTTCATATAGTAAGTACCTAGTAGTTAAGACCATTGAAGGTGTATCAATCATGGATCTTGATATTTTCGAAGTACATCGAAAAATTGTTGAAGTATGTCACGTGATCCTCGCATCACCCCAAGCGAGATGGTAGCCAATAGTTGAGGTTTCGTCACCAGACGAGAGTGACCGTCTGCGTTGCGATATGCGACATTCCTGGGGCTAAAGTTTTCATGTTCTCCTCACAAAACCCTCAATCAGTGTAAGGGAATTGTCTTTTTTCCCGAGACCTGATGAGGTATTCTGAGGAGAAAACTGTTAGAGGAACTAGAGAATTTTAATGTAGTGCAGTAAAACGTTTTAAGAAGAAAGTTGACGGTTTGGAACAGTCTACACCAGCTCTCCTTCTAACTTTTAATACGGTCCTTCCAGAATCAGTTAAGTTGGCATGGTACCACCTCAAGGTAAAGCCATATGTACCCAACCCTTGCGGTGCTTCCATAGGAGGGGGCCCC
>NC_051421.1:1656462-1673962 GCF_015228065.2 Penaeus monodon | reverse complement strand
CACCTGAAAAGCCACAGCGCCAAGGCAATATGCTATTGTCGTCCACGCAGGAGTGGAGTCGGGTGCCGAGGGCGCGGTCGCAGGGGCGTCTTACGTCAGGTTGATGATTGTGAGGAGGCTAGCGACGACTACGGATCCTGCGCCCAGCCAAGTGACCAAACTGTGCATGCAGCAATCACTTAACATATGCCTACTGTGAATGCAATAGTATATATCAAAACAAGTGTGACAGTACACAGCAATGGCTTTTAGAATTGAAAACAAATAATTGAGAACAACTGAGTAAAAGAGCGAATACAACGGCTACCTGATGCCGCCAGAGATCCGGCTTACCCAAGGTCCTTTAGGGTTCCGTACCACAATAGAGGCGTTAGAAAGTACATGGTGATCAGAAGCAAGTAGCAGATGGAGAAATCTAGACCTGCCAGACGAGCGACTAGCGACTGGAGTGTCTCATCAGCTACAAAATACAACATCTAATAGTCAGCCTGGAATTGCTTCTCGTCGGACATCAAATTGTTATGAAAGTGAGAATCAATCATACTTTTGCTGTTATCTCAAAGAGATCTTTATAATCTCTTCGTGTATTTAACAGCAAATTGCAGCCTTTAAGTTTTGTAGTCCGGCCCTGATCTCCAGAAGCCACGTACCTAGCAGCATGAAGGGAACAGCAGCACCAAAAAGAGTGATGTCCAGGATGCAGCTAACGCCGTTCCTCAAGATATGACCTCCGGCCCTTTTCCGCAAAAGCCGGGTACGGGTACCTGGCAGTGGAGTAAGAGGCCCCTGGTAGCATCGATGGGGGCGGTAGACAAACAACAGTCATGCAATGAAAGGAAAGATTGATCGATTATTTAAAATTATCTGCCGCATCAACAGCTAAGGTCATTAGCGGCGAATACCTTGTTAAATAGAAATATTAAGATGTTTAAAACCTTAAAAATCTATCAATAAATATCTCACAAATAACAATATATATATTTAGAATCAAAGCATAAATATTATGTTCTAAGTGTATAAAATAATAAGTACATAATGCATAATTAAACTTTATTGAAAATATTAGTCTCCCTAAGGAAACTAATAAGACCCTTTATATCACAATCCTCCCCCAATACATTTTTCCATTGTATATGGGGACAATTTACATCGTCTTTGGTCTGAGAATGTTGCAAAATCTTTCCACTACATTTGCGATCATTAAAGGCTCTTAGCATCATTCACAATTGCTGCACTTTTAGCCATCTTTGGGCCCATGAGTCATCTTGTGTGCCCGATTCTTAGTCTGTTATACAACTTCCACTTTTCGGTGGGATTGATGCTAGTCCCCAACTGCCAAGGTCACTTCTAATCTCTTGCATTTTGTTTCTGGAGGTATGCTCCATTGTTTCTTCTTCTTTGTATCACGATCAACTCCTGATCTGGTTTCAGGTCGGTGTGTATGGAGAGGAAACGAGCATCACAAGGCTGAGTGGCACTGCCTTGGCCTTCTGATCAGCCCGCTCATTCCCACTGATCCCAAACATGCGCTGGACCCACACAGAGTTATCTTTTTACGTGTTGACATCAGTGCAAGCCAATCTTGAACCTCCCTCACTATGGATTTGATGATTTAAGCTCTTGATGCTTGCAAGGCACTACGAGAGTCACAATATTCACAACAGAATGGTTCGTAAATCGCTGATCATCTTAACTGCTGCAAGGAGGGCATGAAACTCTGCAGTGAAGATCGAGGCTGCTAGAGAAAGACTGCCAGATGCAGTCTTTCTTCTACTCACTGCTGCAAAACCCACACCATTTTCTGTCTATAATGCATCTCATCCTTAGAAATGTGCTGAAGAAATCTCTCTCTGACTTCTGCTTTGGATCTCTCCCCTTTCCCAATTCCGACCAAATTCAGCTTGACTTGATTAGTCTAAAGGGGGGAATTGGGGAATTCCAACAGCCAGAACCTTAGTGAGACTTAAATTAAGATCTTCCACAAGATTCCTCATTCTCCTCGTGTAGCCTTGTGTAGTAAATCAGGTTCATGTAGTCCCGGTGTAATGAAAGTGGTGGTTCTCCACTCTCAGCATACAGGGACTCCACAGGTGAAGACCTGAAAGCCCCAGTACAGATTCTGAGAGCTTCATTGTGAACTGAGTCCAACATCTGAAGAACAATGGGGGTTTCAGATGAATAAGCCTCACATCCATAGTCAAGCCTACTAAGAATAAGCACTCGGTAAAGTCGCAGAAGCATTGTGCGGTCTGCACCCCAACATAGATGTGAAAGAACCCCCAAAATACTAAGTGCTTTTGTAGCCTTCAATTTAAACTGTTTGATGTGAGGTACTCATGTAAGCCTGGAGTCAAAAATTAGACCCAAGTACTTCACCTCTTGGACAAATTGTAGTGGGTTTACTCCTAAATAGAGGGAAGGATGGAATTTTCCTCGTTTGTGGATATGTATAGCCATCGTCTTACTTGGGGAAAATTTGAACCCATGATATGTTGCCCACTGTACAACCTGATTTATTGCAGTCTGCATGTGTCCTTGCACATCCTGTAAGCTTCCTCCTGAGCAGTACAGTGTAAAGTAATCCACATACAGATTACATGACACCGCACTTGGAACAACCTTTACAATGTCATTTACAGCAATGGCAAACAGGGTCACACTTAAGACACCCCCTTGTGGGACCCCTTCCAGATGATCTTCCAGGTTAGAGAAACTGTTTCCCACCCGAACTCTAAACTTCCTGTTAGCAAGGAAGCTTTGTATGAAGGTAGGTAATGCTCCTCTTAAACCAATGTCATACAGTTTCAAGAGTATGACATGCTTCCAAGTGGTTTTGTAAGCCTTTTCAAGGTCAAAGAAGACTGCTAACATGTGACGTCGATGTGCGAAGGAATTCTGTATAGCAGTTTCCATCTTTACAAGTGCATCTGTGGTCTATCTCAATCTTCTAAACCCATATTGATATAGGGTCAGCACATTTTCCTTTTCTAGCAGCCATGTCAACCTGAAATTTACCATTTTCTCCATCAGCTTCCAGATGCAGCTGGTGAGAGAAACTGGTCTATAATTTCCTGGTGTGGAAGCATCCTTACCAGGTTTAGGGACATCCATGTGGATGGCACTGTACCCTCCCTATAGATCCTATTAAATAGGTCCAACTGGAACTTCTGGGAGTTCTCCAGTAAGTGAGATCTCATTTGGAATGGAATATCGTCACTTCCTTACTTCCTTAGGGACAGGAATGATTATAGACTCTTTCCATGTGGATGGCACTGTACCCTCCCTATATATCCTATTGAATAAGTCCAACAAGAACTTCTGGGAACTCTCTGGTAAGTGAGATATAATTTGGTATGGAATATCATCACTTCCTGGCACAGTCTTACGGCAGAGCTGCAAAGCAGAGTCCATCTCCTTGCGCAAAAATGGCAAGTTGTATGGAAGTTTTCCTGCAGTCCTACTGAAGAAAAACACTGGGTGCCATTCCTGTTCAGCCCAAAGAGTGGAGAATCGGGCAGTATAAGATGCTCCAGAGGAGATCTCTGCCATGGATTTAGCTAGCTCATTTGCACCTTGTCCCATACCCATGCTAAGGGGGTCCCAGAGCTAATCAAAGAGACATACTGTCTCCATGTTGTCCGTCTGGCCTCCTTTAGCACTCACCTGGTTTTGGCTTGGGTCTTTTTGTAATGGATCAAGGTTACATCACTGGGGCGTCGTTTCAACTGCCTTAATGCAGCTTTCCTTGCTCTGACAGCTTGTTGGCATTCATCAGACCACCATGGTACCGGAGGTCGTCGGTAATGTCCGCTACTTTTCGGAATGGAAGCTTCTGCTGCAAGGTGAATTCGTGATGTGAAGTGATTAACAGCATCTTGAACACACTGGAAATCATTCACATATCCTTGAAATACTGCAGTTGATCTAAAAAGATTCCAGTCCGCATGTTCAAGTCGCCATCTCTGCACTCCATTGGCTGGAATACCATTCACCTCCTCCAAAAGTATTGGAAAGTGATCGCTTCCATGTAAGTCTTCAATGACCTGCCAAGTGAAATTCATCTGTGAATCAGGTGAGTCAATTGACAGGTCTATATTGGAGTATGTCCTAGTTTGAATTTGGAAATGTGTGGGACTGTCACTATTCAGTAAAACTGCATCTACTCTTAAGAACAAGGCCCTTCCTCAAGGGTTGCACAAAGTGTCTCCCCAGAGGTGATGCCGACCATTGAAATCTCCCAAGAGTAGAAATGGATGTGGTAACTGCCCAAGTACATCTTCCTAAAGGAGGCCATCATGGATTAACTCTGGGACCCCCTTAGTATGGGTATGGGACAAGGTGCGTAAGATCGCTGGAAAGAGCACATCACTGTCACCACCTATTTTAAAGATAGATGGCATAATCATCACAGACAAAAACATGTTGCTAATGAGCTAGCTAAATCCATGGCAGATATCGCCTCTGGAGCATCTTATACTGCCCAATTATCCACTCTTCGGGGTGAGCAGGAACAATACCCAGTATCGTTCTTCAGTAGGACTGCAGCAGAACTTCCATACAACATTTTTGCGCAAGGAGATGGACTCTGCTTTGCAGCTCTGCCTTAAGACTGCCCCAGGAAGGGACGATATTCCATACCAAATGATATCTCACTTACCAGAGAGCTCCCAGAAGTTCCTGTTGGACCTATTTAATAGGATCTATAGGGAGGGTACAGTGCCATCCACATGGATAAAGGCTATAATCATTCCTGTCCCTAAACCTGGTAAGGATGCTTCCACACCAGGAAATTACAGACCAATTTCTCTCACCAGCTACATCTGCAAGCTGATGGAGAAAATGGTAAATTTCAGGTTGGCATGGCTGCAGAAAGGAAACCTGCTGACCCATATCAATATGGGTTTTAGAAGATTGAGATCGACTACAGATGCACTTGTAAGGATGGAAACTGCTATACAGAATTCCTTTGCACAGCGACGTCACATGTTAGCAGTCTTCTTTGACCTAAAAAGGGCTTACAATCCCAATTTGGGAAAGCATGGCATACTCTTAAAGCTGTATGACATTGGTTTAAGAGGAGCATTACCTACCTTCATAAAAAGCTTCCTTGCTAACAAGTTTAGAGTTGGAGCGAGTGGGAAACAGTTTCTCTAACCTGGAAGATCAGCTGCTATAAATAACATTGTAAAGGTTGTTCCAAGTGCGGAGTCATGTAATCTGTATGTGGATGACTTTACACTGTACTGCTCAGGAGGAAGCTTACAGGATGTGCAAGGACACATGCAGACTGCAATAAATCAGGTTTTACAGTGGGCAACATATTATGGGTTCAAATTTTACCCAAGCAAGACCATGGCTATACATATCCACAAACGAGGAAAATTCCATCCTTCCCTCTATTTAGGAGAAACCCACTGCAATTTGTCCAAGAGGTGAAGTACTTGGGTCTAATTTTTGACTCCAGGCTTACATGGGTGCCTCAAATCAAACAGTTAAAAGTGAAGGCTACAAAAGCGCTTAGCATTTTGGGGGTTCTTTCACATCTATGTTGGGGTGCAGACCGCACAACGCTTCTGCAGCTTTACCGAGCGCTTGATTATGGATGTGAGGCTTATTCATCTGCAACTCCCACTGTTCTCCGGATGTTGGAGTCAGTTCATAATGAAGCTCTAAGAGTCCCTGTATGCTGAGAGTGGAGAACCACCTCTTTCATTACACCGGGACTACATGAACCCGGTTTACTACACGAGACTACAAAGGATTCCAGGATCTCCTACATCCAGATTGGTTTTCAACCCCCTTGAGGATAGCCGATCCTATAGTAGGAGAATGAGGAATCTTGTGGAAGATCTTAATTCAAGTCTCACTAAGGTTCTGGCTGTTGGAATTCCCCACTTCCCCCCCTTGGACTAATCAAGTCGAGCTAGATTTAGTCGGAATTGGGAAAGGGGAGAGATCCAAAGCAGAAGTCAGAGAGAGATTTCTTCAGCATATTTCTAAGTACCAAGGATCAGATGCAATATATACAGATGGTTCAAAGTCTGAAAAGGGTGTGGGCTTTGCAGCAGTGAGCAGAAGGAAGACTGCATCTGGCAGTCTTTCTCTAGCAGCCTCGATCTTCACTGCAGAGTTACATGCCATCCTTGCACCAATTAAGATGACTAGAGATCTTACGAACCAATCTACTGTGATATATTGCGACACTCGTAGTGCCTTGCAAGCAATCAAGAGCTTAAACTCATCACATCCAGTAGTGAGGGAGGTTCAAGATTGGCTTGCACTGATATCAACACGTAAAAAGATAACTCTGTGTTGGGTGCCAGCGCATGTTGGTATCAGTGGGAATGAGCGAGCTGTTCAGAGGGCCAAGGCAGTTGCCACTCAGCCTTGTGATGCTCGTTTTCCTCTCCTACACACAGACTTGAAACCCAGCATCAGGAGTTGTCTTGTGATAAATGGAAGGAACAATGGAGGCATACCTCCAGAAACAAACTGCGAGAGATTAGAGATGACCTTGGCAGTTGGGTGACTAGCATCCATCACAACATGAGTCTTGTTGCATTAACAAGACTCATGGGCCGATAATGGCTAAAAGTGCAGCAATTTGTGAGGGATGCCATGAGCCATTAACGATCACACATGTAGTGGAAAGATGTGCAACATTCTCAGACCAAAGACGTATGTACTTGTCTCCCCCATATACACTGAAAAATGTATTGGGGGAGGATTGTGATATAGAGGGTCTTATTAGTTTCCTTAGGGAGACAAATATTTTCAATAAAATCTAATCATGCATACTGTTTATGCAATAATTTTATACATTTAGAGCGTAATATTTATGCTTTGATTTTAAATATATTCAATGTTATTTGTAAGATATTTATTGATAGATTTTTAAAGTTTTAAATATTTTAATATTTCTATCTAACAAGGTGTTCGCCGCTAATGACCTTAGCTGTTGACGCGGCAGATAATTTTAAATAATCAATTAATCAATCCCATCAATGATAATGTATGGTATCTGGTGTCAGTATTAAATCCGCCAAAGGCTTTAGACCATAAACTACGATCTACTGTGTCCATCGCCGCAGCAGCTGGTTAATGTACTCCTGAGAGTGAATATTATGGACGCAGGATATATAAATGAGAGCTTTGATACCATGAACTTTTGCATGGAAGTAGGGGAAATTCTGGAACAAGAATCGATTCCAAATTTTGAATCTTTCTCAAAATTTGCCTTACAAGTTCTTTCTCTGCCGACGTGCAAATGACGATGCGGAACGATTTTTTCGCACTTAAATTTCATTAAAAGAAAACAATAAATTGCTACAACTACCACCTTTAAATCATTAATATCTGGGCAGAACATGCACAGATAAAGTGCAACGTGCAACGATTCCCAGCAATGTATGGCTGTATGGCTCTTTGTTACTGTATATTTTGTTCACTGCCAATTTCATCAGCATACATATATTTAACAAATGAATTTTACTCTGAAATTACCATAGTTATCCCTTTCTTCGTCAAGAAACTGTAATTATGACGTCATAGTGTTTAAACTAATCATACCTAAAGAAAAACAATTATAATTATCTTGTCACTAAACGACTTGTAAACCCGACAGCATTGGTATGTGTGTTTTGATATTACAGTGATTTTTATGTTGGGTTTCCTGTTCATTATTAATCTTGTAATGATTTGTTATACTATATTTAATCTTATTAATTACTTAATTAAATAAATTGTATTATTCACGTTATGGTTAGTATATGATTTTTAGCCTTCAACCCATTAAATATAGAGAGCTAGTTATCTGAATTAATTCTAAAGTATTATTAAATATGGCTCTTTAATTAAATTACACCACTATATCAAGAATAACTAATTTGAATGATTATTATGTATGGCATAATAACATATATATATATATGTGTGTGTGTGTATGTGTGTGTGTGTGTGTGTGTGTGTGTGTGTGTGTGTGTGTGTGTGTGTGCGTGCGTGCGTGCGTGCGTGCGTGCGTGCGTGCGTGCGTGCGTGCGTGCGTGCGTGTGTGTGTGTGTGTGTGTGTGTGTGTGTGTGTGTGTGTAGATATGGATTTACAGCATAGACATACATTTAGATAGATAGACAGATATATACACTATAGATACATAGACAGATAGTTATATAGACAAATAAAAAATAGACAGACAGATAGATAGATATACAGTATGCAGATACAGATAGATATAGATATAGATAGTTAGATAAACACAGATGGATATATGTATGTATGCATGTATATGGAAATTTATATGCATATTAAATATTTATATACACATATATGTATCTACACACATATATATATATATATATATATATATATATATATATATATATATATATATATATATATGTAGACATGTGTGTGTGTGTGTGTGTGTGTGGGTGTGTGTGTGTGTGTGTGTGTGTGTGTGTGTGTGTGTGTGTGTGTGTACATATATATAGATGATGTGTGTGTGTGTGTGCTAGACAGATAGAGAGGTAGATCGAAAGATAGATAAAGAAATAGACAGATATTTAGAATATGAATTAGACCCAAGTCGGTGTTTCCCCAGCAATGAGGGTCTCCCGCTAGCAGCTGACGAGCTTCTGCGTTTGCTTCTCTGCACCCATCCATTCTCAGCTGTAAACAAAGGCAAGAGCTTTTATCTCCTTGAAAGTGCCGCCCCTTCCTGCCTTGGCTTATGATCCGTCAGGTGCTGGTTCTCGAGATGCAAGTATGATTTCTGAATTTCCTACTACATATGTGTTGTCCTTAGTGGTGTGATTGCGAATAGCTGCGACAATATTTTGAAGAGAGTTGTCCTTTTAGAGGCGTTTTGATTGTGTATGCTGTAGAAACTTACTAATTACTAATTCCACTTCATCTTTCTATATCACCAAGTAAAGCATTCATCAACAAACTTTCCTTTGAAATCAAAGAACATTTTGCCCTATGTGACTCATTTATTCACAACACAGTTGTGCTCTCCTTCGACAGATGCAACAGCAGCATTGCATTATGAAGGTACATACAACAGGTTAAGCATGTACGGTATTAGTCGACTGTGTAAGGCGCGGGTGCTCTGGTAAAGTGACTAACTGTGGATCACGACTAGATTTTTGTCACAACCACACAAGCAGAATAGGGGATGTACACGTATGGTGACTAAGAGTGCGGCGTGAAGTGGAAGGGCGAGAGAGCCTGCCTTTCTTATACTACCTAAATTTTCAGATTTCCAGGTTGTTTCTATACTTAATGAGGTGAAGAATGTTTACATATAGATATTTATTGTTATCACATTTTTATCATACAGAAAAATGTTAAAGGAGTTAGACATATTGTGAGAAGAGAAGTGAAAGAAGCTAAAGTGACAGTTCAGAAAAGAAGAAGCCCAAGATCGACCCCCTGCAAGTCAGCCAGTTAAAAGAATACTTATCATATAGATATATATATATTTTTATTTTATTTTTTTTTTTTTTCATTTCTTTATCGGTCTTTTTTATTCCTGCCTCACGCTGCACTTGCTTTGCCGCCCCCCCTCCCCCTTTTTCACTGTATTTCTTATGGTGCTCCTTGATTCTTGTATACACTTGTATGTGAGTACTATGAGTTCAGGCATTTCTTTGTTACCAGTTTCTTCCAGCTGCTATTCAAGTCTTGTGCGAGAGGATGCCACACTGGCAGCATGACCCATAGCATTCCAGTTCAAATCATGATGTATGAAAGATCATTTCCGGCAAATTATATTTTTCTTGAGGCAAGATTTGCTTTCCAGCTGAACGGCATAGTACTGTCAGTCATCAGTGCACTGACGTGTCGGGTTCTTTGGCAGGTGGGTAAGTTCGCTTTGCTTTTACTTGTCTTCCAGTTTTTAGCTTTTACTTGTCTTCCAGTTTCCAGCATTATTAAAGAATGTGAGGATGGCTCCTCGCACTACAATATTGCGCCAATTGCGCATCATAGCTTATAACTGGCAACTGCCACTCCTCACTCGTGGTCCTGCCACCGGAACCTCCTCTTCGAGGACTTGAGCTCCCACTCTGAGTGAGTCAGTCTTTGGGTGGCTGTCTCACTGGAGAAGGTGGAAGGAGGATTCCAAACAATGATGCTATCCTATCTACCCTGTGCACTGCGAAGACGGGAGTCATGGAGGTTGAGCAATGCTGTGCATGAGTACACGTCTCTTTGGTCCCTTATTCCAGCAAGACTGGTGGCCTGATCGTGGCCTGGCCAGCTCATCGCTGGTTTTCTTTGGGAGGCTAGGGTCAAGCAGTCAATGTCGCCGTTGGCACTCACACTGGTCCCATGAGTGGCGGTACAACGCCATTGGCTGCGTATATCCTCTCACCACCCTATGGTTGTTAGACATTATGTCTAACATACAGCTTCCCCTTGTTGGACTACGTGGTGGGTGGGGGCGTTAGAGCATGAAATAGCTGCTAATTTCAAGGTAAATGTTCCTCATAACCCCCACAAAATAGATATAAATGATGACGAACCGGCAAGGCCCAGACCACGGTAGTCACTCTGAAGCTATACATAGCTTCTAGTGGCAAGAGAAAATCCAAAACACAGGTTGACTCTGTCAGACTTGCTGCTAAAATGGACGCAACATCAGTCATAAAAAAGTCTGTCCATTAGATTGTCCAACAGATGGACTCTAGTGCTGGCCTCTCCAGGCCAGCACGAACCAAGCTGAAACAGCGGTCCGAAACGACTCTGAGGGAAAGTCTAGACCCCTAGGCGTTTTCCCACAGATTAAGGTTCCCTCTAAACCCTGAAGGCTTCGACAATACCTACCAATTGGTGAGAGCACTGGAGATGCAAGAAAAATCCGGTTGTCAATCCGGGTCGCCAGAGACCAGGCCATGATTATCATGCCCAAAGACCAAGCTACCCTGAATTTCCTGCAGGAAACTAAGGAGCTTAAAGATGGCAGGTGTGTGTCTCGCTAATGAAGATGGTGCTACTTGGCTTCTCACTTTCGTATGATGTGGATTTGATCACATCACATCCACAAGTTGAGCCTTCCCAAATGTCGAAAGGAAGAATCAACAAGGCAAGTCCTGTGACCCTGAAAGGAGCCCCAATTACTACCCTCGATCTGGGCACCTTCAACCTAAGACCTTATGTGCCTGAGCCACTTTGGTGCTTTAAATGCCAAAATACGGTCACCAGGCTAGCTGCAAGGCCAGCCTAAATGTGGTGTCTGTAGCAAGGCACGCAACACTGAGGTGTGACTTAAGGCACACAAGAGGTCAAAGGGTCATAAAAGCCAAATGTCCCAACTGTGAATCACATCTGGAGCCGGGCTTGCTCTGCCAGGAAAGAGGCAGCCCTTGAGCGACAAGAGGTTCACAAAAAGCTACCAGACTTTGTTACTGCTCCCCCAGGCACCCATGTCTGGGGACAGAACAAAGGAGAAAAGGCTTCCCGACCTCCAACCCCCCTAACGGGAGCCGCCTTGCCGTGGTGAGGGGGCTTGATTGATTGATTATTTAAAATTATCTGCCGCGTCAACAACTAAGGTCATTAGCGGCGAATACCTTGTTAACTAGAAATATTAAAATGTTTAAACTTTAAAAATTATCAATAAATATCTTACCAATAACAATAAATAGATTAAAAATCAAAACATAAATATTATGCTCTAAGTGCATAAAATGATTGCATAAACATTATGCATAATTAGATTTTATTGAAAATATAAGTCTCCCTAAGGAAATTAATAAGACCCTCTATGTCACAATCTTCCCCCAATACATTTTTCAGTGTATATGGGGGAGACAAGTACATACGTCTTTGGTCTGAGAATGTTGCACATCTTTCCACTACATGTGCGATCGTTAATGGCTCTTGGCATCCTTCACAAAGTGCTTCATTTTTAGCCATCATTGGCCCATGACTCAGTCTTGTGTGCCCGATTCTTAGTCTTGTTAATACAACTTCCACTTTTCGGTTGGGATGGATGCTAGTGCGCCCAACTGCCAAGGTCATCTCTAATGTCTCGCAGTTGTTTCTGGAGTATGCCTCCATTGTTCCCTCCATTTATCACGAAGACAACTTCTGATTCTGGTTTCAGGTCGGTGTGTGGGAGAGGAAAACGAGCATCACAAGGCTGAGCAGCAGCTGCCTTGGCCTTCTGATCAGCTCGCTCATTCCCACTGATACCAACATGCGCTGGCACCCAACATAGAGTTATCTTTTTACGTGTTGACATCAGTGCAAGCCAATCTTGAACCTCCCGCACTACTGGATGTGATGAGTTTAAGCTCTTGATTGCTTGCAAGGCACTACGAGAGTCACAATATATCACAACAGAATGGTTCGTAAGATCTCTAGTCATCTTAACTGCTGTGAGGATGGCATGTAACTCTGCAGTGAAGATCGAGGCTGCTAGAGAAAGACTGCCAGATGCAGTCTTCCTTCTGCTCACTGCTGCAAAACCCACGCCATTTTCAGATATCGAACCATCTGTATAAATTGCATCTGATCCCCGGTATTTAGAAATATGCTGAAGAAATTTCTCTCTGACTTCTGCTTCGGATCTCTCCCCTTTCCCAATTCCGACTAAATCCAGCTCGACTTGATTAGTCCAAGGTGGAAATTGGGGAATTCCAACAGCCAGAACCTTAGAGAGATTTAAATTAAGATCTTCCACAAGATTCCTCATTCTCCTACCATAGGATCGGCTATCCTCAAGGGGGTTGAAAACCAATTTGGATGTAGGAGATCCTGGAATCCTTTGTAGTCTCGTGTAGTAAATCAGATTCATGTATTCTTGGTGAATGAAAGAGGTGGTTCTCCACTCTCAGCATACAGGGACTCCACAGGTAAGAAGACCTGAAAGCCCCAGTACAGATTCTGAGAGCTTCATTATGAACCGAGTCTAACATCCGTAGAACAGTGGGAGTTGCAGATGAATAAGCTTCACATCCATAATCAAGCTTACTACGAATAAGCGCTCGGTAAAGCCGCAGAAGCGTTGTGCGGTCTGCACCCCAAGATAAATGTGAAAGAACCCGCAAAATACTAAGTGCTTTTGTAGCCTTTACTTTCAACTGTTTGATGTGAGGCACCCATGTAAGTCTTGAGTCAAAAATTAGACCCAAGTACTTCACCTCTTGGACAAATTGCAGTGGGTTTGCTCCTAAATAGAGGAAGGATGGAATTTTCCTCGTTTGTGGAAATGCATAGCCATGGTCTTGCTTGGAGAAAATTTGAACCCATGATATGTTGTCCACTGTACAACCTGATTTACTGCAGCCTGCATGTGTCCTTGCACATCCTGTAAGCTTCCTCCTGAGCAGTACAGTGTAAAGTCATCCACATACAGATTACATGAGACAGAACTTGGAACAACCTTTACAATGTCATTTATAGCAATGGCAAACAGGGTCACACTTAAGACACTCCCATGTGGGACCCCTTCCAGCTGATCTTCCAGGTTAGAGAAACTGTTTCCCACCCGAACTCTAAATTTCCTGTGAGCAAGGAAGTTTTGTATGAAGGTAGGTAATGCTCCCCTTAAACCAATGTCATACAACTTCTTGAGTATGCCATGCTTCCAAGTAGTATCATAAGCCTTTTCAAGGTCAAAGAAGACTGCTAACATGTGACGTCGCTGTGCTAAGGAATTCTGTATGGCAGTTTCCATCCTTACAAGTGCATCTGTAGTCGATCTCAATCTTCTAAACCCATATTGATATGGAGTCAGCACGTTTTCCTTTTCTAGCAGCCATGTCAACCTGAAGTTTACCATTATCTCCATCAGCTTGCAGATACAACTGGTGAGGGAAATTGGTCTATAATTTCCTGGTGTGGAAGCATCCTTGCCAGGTCTAGGGACAGGAATGATTATAGACTCTTTCTATGTGGATGGCACTGTACCCTCCCTATATATCCTATTGAATAAGTCCAACAAGAACTTCTGGGAGCTCTCTGGTAAGTGAGATATAATTTGGTATGGAATAACATCACTTCCTGGCACAGTCTTACGGCAGAGCTGCAAAGCAGAGTCCATCTCCTTGCGCAAAAATGGCAAGTTGTATGGAAGTTCTGCTGCAGTCCTACTGAAGAACGACACAGGGTGTCGTTCCTGTTCTGCCCGAAGAGTGGAGAATCGGGCAGTGTAAGATGCTCCAGAGGAGATCTCTGCCATGGATTTAGCTAGCTCATTAGCAATATCTTTTTTATCTGTAATGATTATGCCATCAATCTTCAAAGCAGGTGGTGACAGTGATGTGCTCTTTCCAGCGATCTTACGCACCTTGTCCCATACCCATGCTAAGGGGATCCCAGAGTTAATCAAGGAGACATACTGTCTCCATGACGTCCGTCTGGCCTCCTTTAGCACTCGCCTGGCCTTGGCTCGGGTCTTTTTGTAATGGATCAAGGTTACATCACTGGGGCGTCGTTTCAACTGCCTTAATGCAGCTTTTCTTGCTCTGACAGTTTGTTGGAATTCATCAGAACACCACGGTAATGTCCACTACTTTTGGGAATGGATGCTTCTGCTGCAAGGTGAATTCGTGATGTGAAGTGATTAACAGCATCTTGAACACACTGGAAATCATTCACAGATCCATGCAATACTGCAGTTGATCTAAAAAGATTCCAGTCTGCATGTTCAAGTCGCCATCTCTGCACTCTATTGGCTGGAATACCATTCACCTCCTCCAAAAGTATTGGAAATCTTCCATAACCTGCCAAGTGAAATTCATCTGTGAATCAGGTGAGACAATTGATAGGTCTATATTGGAGAATGTCCCAGTTTGAATTAGCAAATGTGTGGGAGTGTCGCTGTTCAATAGAACTGCATCTACTCTTAGGAGCAAGGACTCCAAGGCCCTTCCTCGAGGGTTGCACAAAGTGTCACCCCAGAGGTGATGCCGACCATTGAAATCTCCCAAGAGTAGAAATGGATGTGGCAACTGCCCAAGTAGATCTTCCAAATCATTTATGTTGAGATTATGTGGAGGAAGGTAGATAGATGCAACAGTGTAAGGTCTTGTCAAGCCTATTCTCACAGCCTTCGCCTGCAGTGTTGTCTATAGGTGGATGGCCTGGAAAGGAATATCTTGACGTACCATCACTGCTACTCCTCCATGAGGTCCATTGTCAAAAGTCGCATAATGGGCTTGAATTTGGAATCCTCTCAGGGAAATCAGATGATTTTCCCTGGTCATAATCTCTTGTAGGCATACACAAACTGGGTTATATGAAGCTATCAGATGTTGCAGTTCTTCCCATTTTGCATGAATTCCCTGACTTCCATTGTATTAGGGTATCCAGTTCTTTAAACTATTTTTTCATAAGGTGTTTGGCAGCACCTGTGGTCAAGGTTTGCCCTACACCTTTAGGCTGTCCCTTTCCAGGATCTTGCGAGAGTCTTTTGAGGGGTTGTTTACCCGTGGAACTAGTTTCCACAGGCTTCCTTTTGACAGGCTCAGGATTTCTTTGCCTGGGCAAAGAACGGACCTGAGCCTTTGCTTCAGGGGCATTCTGCCTAGCAGCAGAGGCCCCTGTGGATGTGGTGGCAGCTGGAGCTGTCACCGTTGAGACCCCTGGAGCCCTTCCTGACGGCTCCAAAGACCCCACCTTGAAATGAGTCTTTTGAACAGACTCAGGATTCCTTTGCCTGGGCAAAGGGCAAACCCGAGCCTTTGCTTCAGGGGCATTCTGCCTAGCAGCGGAGGCCCCTGTGGATATGGTGGCAGCTGGGGCTGTCACCATTGAAGCCTCTGGATTGATTGATTGATTATTTAAAATTATCTGCCGCGTCAACAGCTAAGGTCATTAGCGGCGAATACCTTGTTAAATAGAAATATTAAAATGTTTAAAACTTTAAAAATCTATCAATAAATATCTTACAAATAACAATAAATAGATTAAAAATCAAAGCATAAATATTATGCTCTAAGTGCATAAAATTTTGCATGAATTCCCTGACAGTTCCATTGGATTAGGGTATCCAGTTCTTTAGATTATTTCTTCATAAGGTGTTTGGCAGCACCTGTGGTCAAGGTTTGCCTCCCACCTTTAAGCTGTTCCTTTCCATGATCCTGGGAGTACCTTTTTAATGGTTCTTTACCTGTGGAACTAGTTTCCACAGGTTTCCCTTGGACAGGTTCAGGATTTCTTTGCCTGGGCAAAGAGTGGACCTGAGCCTTTGCTTCAGGGGCATTCTGTCTAGCAGCGGAGGCCCCTGTGGATGTTGTGGGAGCTGGAGTCTTTTGGACAGGTTCAGGATTCCTTTGCCTGGGCAAAGGGCGTGCATGAGCCTTTACTTCAGGGGCATTCTGCCTAGCAGCAGATGCCCCTGTGGATGTGGTGACAGCTGGAGCTGTCACCGTTGAGGCCTCTGGAGCCTTATCTAATGGCTCCAAAGACCTTACTTTGGGAGGAGGAGTCTCCTCACTCCTCACTCCTACTCCGTTTCTGGTGGAACTCACCAGAGGCAGTGTCAGCAATTTGCAACTGAGGGTTAAAGGAAGTGGCAGAGTGTGTGTTGTAAGAAACATTGGAGGGCAAGGGTTGGTGGGAAGGAGGATGGGCTAGAACCGAAGCAAAGGACCTACCTGGCTGTGCAAATAGCACATGGGCACGTCGCTTTGCCTCTGGAAAACTAACTTTCTCCTTGCTCCTTATTACCAATACTTCTTTTTCAAATCTGTACCTTTTACACTGCTTTGAAGAAGCTTCATGAGCCTCTTTGCAGTGGTAACAGCATATTGGACCTGGACAGTTGTCATCTCCTTGATGACCTGTTGTACCACACCTTACACATACTCTTGGTTGCCCATTTTCTTTAAATCGGCAAGAGTTGGCTCCATGCCCATAACCCTGGCAGTGGAAGCACCACATAGGGTTGGGCACATATGGCTTTACCTTGAGGTGGTACCATGCTAACTTAACCGATTCTGGAAGGACTAACGTGTTAAAAGTTAGAAGAAGAGCTGGTATCGACTGTTCCAAACCATCAACTTTCTTCTTAAAATGTTTTACTGCCACTACATTAAAATTCTCTAGTTCCTCTAAAAGTTTCTCCTCAGAATACCTCATCAGGTCTCGGGGAAAAAACAATTCCCTTACACTGATTGAGGGTTTTGTGAGGAGAGCATGAAACTTGAGCCCCAGGAATGTTGCATATCGCACGCAGACGGTCACTCTCGTCTCGTCCAAGGCAAGGCGGCTTCCGTTAGGGCTTGAGGTCCCAATGATCTGGTGAGCCGGACCAGAGGGCTACCCATACTGGAGGGGTCACCAGTGAGGGATGAGAAAAAATGGCTTCCTGGTGCACCAAGGCCTATGAGAGGGGATGGTGTACCCACCCCTGGTTCATTCCATCTTAGACCAGGGAGAACTCTCCCACGTGTGTTTGCAGTGCGTGGCATCCCGTATTACCAGGAGACAGGAGTCCTGGAGGTTGAGCGATGCTGCACGCTGCGCCCTGCAGCTAGCAACACCTCTTTT
>NC_051421.1:1650567-1656362 GCF_015228065.2 Penaeus monodon | reverse complement strand
CTTGTTCTGAGTTTACCCCCACCAAATACCGGAAGGTGGCAGAGATGCTCTCACACCAATACAGCAAACCTGGTTCTGATTCAAGGCACTTACAATTGATAAGGATCGGAGGGCTTTAAAGGATTCGTGAAATCTATGGGGAGTTAGTTTTCCTAAGTAGCATTCTGTAATAAGTTCCTCGGATTCTCTCATTGTTAGAATCAACTGGATTTTGTTGTGAGTGGTAAAGTAGTGGTAAGTTTTAAGGATAGTCGTGTCAGCAGCTTCCTTAATAGCCAGTAATGAAATTATGTTCCTGCAGTGTATTGAGCTGCCCTATCTTCTAAAAAAAAAAGTGATAAACTATGGCCAATTTGCTTTATTTAGCTGTAGCTGGGTAGGAAGCAAAGCCAAAGCAAGGCATATATATATATATATATACTTTTATATATATATAGTATATATATATATATATATAATATATATATAATATAGATATATATAATACATATAGATATATATATAAATATAATAATACATTAATATATATATATATATATATATATAAATATATATATATATATATAAATATATATAGTAATTATATATATTATATAATGTATATATATATATATATATGTATATATATAACACTATAAGATTATATATATAATATATATATATATACATCTATATAATATATATATATCATCTATATATATATATATGATATATGAATGTATGTTGAACACACACACACACACACACACACACACACACCACACACACACACACACACCCACACACACAACACATATACTATATCTGCATACTTATATAGATATCTATATATATATATATATATATATATATATATATATATATCTATATATATATATATGTGTGTTTATTTATACACACACACACACAACGTGGTTGTGTGTGTGTGCGGTGTGTGTGTGTGTGTGGTGTGTGTGTGTGTGTGTGGTGTTACAAGCACACACACACACACAACATAACACACCACACTACCCACACACTCACTCACACACACACTCACACACACACACACACACACACACACACACACAACACAGTATAATATATCTATATATATATATATATAATAATATATATTATATATATATATATATATATAGGATGTTATATATATATATACTATATATTTATTATATATATATATATATTATATATATCATATATCCATGTATATTGTATTTATTATGTACGTGTATATATTATGCATATATATGTATTACATAGACACATGTTTGGTGTGTGTGTGTGTGTGTGCGTGCGCGAGAAAGCACACACCACCACACATATATATATTATTATCTATATAATATATATATATATATATATATAATATTATATATATATATATCTTATATATTATATATTTTGTAAAGGGTTTCTTTGGTAGTTC
This sequence comes from Penaeus monodon, assembly GCF_015228065.2. NCBI lineage: Eukaryota > Metazoa > Arthropoda > Malacostraca > Decapoda > Penaeidae > Penaeus > Penaeus monodon. Next base: position 1,654,933 of record NC_051421.1, on the reverse strand, counting down.
ATAGTGATGGTTCATATACTGGTAAATGACTGTGACGAATCGTGTTGTGTATGTGGTGTGCGTATGAGGTGTGTAAGTACCTTTTGCTTTGTCGCCTCTACTCTCGGATGGCAGCTTCGACGCCACCGGAACGGAAACGGAATTTTAATCTAACCTGGTGCTTAGATTTTTGTATTTCAAAATCAATGCCTCTACGTTGTTTCGGAATCATGATTTTCGTAAATTTGAAAGCGGTGTGATTAAACGTTGATCTCTTGTTACAGCGGATAATATTCGTTTAATTGATTCTTATATTTGTAAAAATGTCCCGAATATAGAAAAGCTGGTTAAGTGTTCTGCTAAGGAAGCGGTCTTTCTGCGCGGACCATAAAATGCTTTGGTTTTGAAAGAGGAAGTAACTATACAAAGAGCACAAACGAAAGAGAAGAAAAGCAAAGAAACACGGACATATATTATATATTATATATTATGTGTGTGTGTGTGTGTGTGTGTTGTGTGTGGGTGTGTGTGTGTGTGTGGTGTGTGTAGTGTGTGTGCCTGTGTGGTGTGTGTAGTAACATCTTATATTAAAATATATATATTTTTTTTTCACTGCTCAAAAAGGGCTTCAACAACCAAGTTTTTCCCAGCAGTCTTATTCGCTGAGCTTGTGATACAATAAGACTTAAGTAATTCAAGAGCTTCTTTTTGATACTTAGCCCCAAGACTGCACTTCATTCTATCACGTCCACATGCCTGTTGCAGTGTTTGTGCACCTTATGATGATGTCATAGTATACCTCAATGGTCACTTAGTAGATGGTGATTCATCAAACTCGTTGTGTTCTTGATCCGCTTTTTCAATGTATCCCACACTGAAGAACTTCATACCTGCAAAGAATAATGTTCTGAACAATGCAATAAATGCAGATGTACTGAAAAAGTTAATCGTATCAAATTTCCACAGTACATAGAATTTAGTAATTAAGATCAATTTATTCCCATAAGCTGAAAAGAACTAAACCATTTTCTGCAGAACCCAGACTACATTGAAATGATCATAAAGATTCGTGAGAAAGAATTAATGGAGTTTTGTCAAAAAATCATACCATACACCCCTTCTCGGATTTTTTTTCTTTAAGGGCGTATAAGGTGATGAATATACGCGCTTTACTTTTGTTCAATTACTCTGATTGTTGTTTCGACATGGAAAATTGATTCTCTACACCAATTCAGGGTCAAATATCCTATAAATTTTAATGAGGATTGGCTGTTTTCCCTTGTGGTTCCCAATGCCGAAATGTGCAATTCTTAATAAGGAAACATACTTCTGGAGAATGCTAGACCCATGTTCGAGATCTTTAGAAAAATGGTTCTGGACTACAGTCTTTGGCTCTTCGGTGAAAGACAATCTTTGGATCAAGTACTTCGGACACTGCTGATACTTTTGAAATAATTATTTTCTAAAATCTGCCTCAGACTGGTCTTGCGCCATTGTCAACGCAGCCATTGTCACACACAATTCAAATTTTCTTTTGTTATTGTTTTCTCAGTTTACACTGTCCCCGTTTTCCCCGTTCTCTTTCTTTTTTTTCACCCTATTCAAGGTTTTCCACTGACACACATCTCTTGTTATTTTATCCTTCTCGTCCATTCTTTCTAATAGTCTTGTTGTGGTAATGACGAGGATCTCGAGTAGGTCTGAAGAAGAAAGGGAGAAGAAGAGAGGGTATAAAAGACAGCGAGGAGAGGCAACCGGGTAACCCGGGCAGTTGAGTACAGATTAACGGAAGCGAGGAGGGAGGTCACACAGGTCGGAGGATCCGGGTGGTGGTATGTGTACACACACATATACACACATACTATAATAGTCTATAATAATATACTTATATATATATGTGTGTGTGCGTGTTGGCCTATTTTTTTTTTTTTTTTAAAAAAAAAAAAACCATATATACATATATAGATATATATTATATATATAACAATTAAAAAAATATATATATATTATATGATTATATATACTATATTATATATACATATACATATATATAAATATATATATTACTATATATATATATTATAGTATTAGAATAATATATATAATTATATAGAATCTATATATATATATATATATATATATATATATATAATATACTATATATATTAATATGTGCATACGTATGTGTGTATACAATTTTTAAAAACCCCCCCAAAAAATCTAATCTATCTATCTATCTATCTATCTATCATCTATATTATTATATATATATATATATATATAATAATATTATATATAAATATAATATGTGTATATATATATATATATAATTATATATTCTATAATATATATATATACACTTATATATATATAATATATATATAGATTATATATCATATATCATACACATACATATATCTATCTATCTATCTATCGATCTATCTAGTAATATAAGTATATATATATATATATATTATATATTTATATATATATTATATATAATATATGATATATATATATATATTATCCCTATGAAGGCCACAATGACAGCGATAGGCAGCAGCTCTCTCTCTCATGTCATTCTGAACAGTCAAAATTTATAGGGTGAATATCAAAACTATGGGAAAAAATGACAAGAGTTAAAGAAGAGGGTGTGATAGTGAATGTAATCTATACATATAATTTTTAGTAAACAAGATGGGACGTATATGACACGGGAGGAAGTGACCTGGGCTGACACTTGTTCACTATGAAAAGCCACAAGCAGCGCAAGGCAATATGTCTATTTGTCGTTCCACGCGGGAGTGGAGTCGGGTGCCGAGGGCGCGGTCGCAGGGGCGTCTTACGTCAGGTTGATGTTTGTGAGGAGGCTAGCGACGACTACGGATCCTGCGCCCAGCCAAGTGCCCAAAACTGTGCAGCAGCAATCATAACATATGCCTACTGTGAAGCAATAGTATATATCAAAACAAGTGTGACAGTACACAGCAATGGCTTTTAGAATTGAAAACAAAAACTGAGAAAAAACTGAGTAAAAGAGCGAATACAACGGCTACCTGATGCCGCCAGAGATCCGGCTTACCAAGGTCCTATGGGGTTTTCCGTACCACAATAGAGGCGTTAGAAAGTACATGGTGATCAGAAGCAAGTAGCAGACGGAGAAATCTAGCCCTGCCAGACGAGCGACTAGCGACTGGAGTGTTCTCATCAGTACAAATAGAACATCAAATAGTCACCCTGGAATTGCTCTCGTCGGACATCAAATTGTTATAAAAAGGGGAGAATCAATCATATCTTGCTGTTATTCTCAAAGAGATCTTTATAATCTTTTCGTGATTTAACAGCAAATTGCAGCCTTTAAGTTTGTAGTCCGGCCTGATCTCCCGAAGCCAGTACCCAGCAGCAGAAGGAAAACAGCAGCACCAAAAAGAGTGATGTCCAGGATGCAGCTAACGCCGTTCCTAAGATATGACCTCCGGCCTTTTCCCCAAGAGCCAGGTACGGGTACCTGGGCAAGTGGAGTAGAGGCACTGGTAGCATCGATGTGGGCGGTAGACAACAACAGTCAGCAATAAAGGAAAAGATTGATCGATTATTTAAAATTATCTGCCGCATCAACAGCTAAGGTCATTAGCGGCGAATACCTTGTTAAATAGAAATATTAAGATGTTTAAAAAACCTTAAAAATCCACCAAAAAATATCTCACAAATAACAATATATATATTAAAAACAAAGCATAAATATTATGTTCCAAGTTTTATAAAATAATAAGTACATAATGCATAATTTAAATTTTATTGAAAATATAGTCCCCTAAGGAAACTAATAAGACCCTTTATACACAATCCTCCCCCAATACATTTTCATGTATATGGGGGAGACAAGTACATACGTCTTTTGGGCTGAAAATGTTGCACATCTTTCCACTACATTTGCGATCATTAAAGGCTCTTAGCATCATTCACAAATTTCTGCACTTTTAGCCATCATTGGCCCATGAGTCAGTCTTGTGTGCCCGATTCTTAATTGTTAATACAAAATTCCACTTTTCGGTGGGATTGATGCTAGTCACCCAACTGCCAAGGTAACTTCTAATCTCTTGCATTTTTGTTTTAGGGGGTATGCCTCCCTTGTTTTTCCATGTATCACGAAGACAACTCCTGATGCTGGTTTCAGGTCGGTGTGTAGGAGAGGAAAACGAGCATCACAAGCTGAGCGGCAGCTGCCTTTGGGCCCTTTGATAAACTCACTCATTCCGACTGATACCAACATGCGCTGGCACCCAAAAACAGGGTTATCTTTTTACGTGTTGACATCAGTGCAAGCCAATCTTTAACCTCCCTCACTACTGGAGTTGATGGTTAAGGGCTTTATTGCTTGCAGGCC
>NC_051421.1:1644817-1650467 GCF_015228065.2 Penaeus monodon | reverse complement strand
TTCTTGCCATTCTTTGTACATCCTTTGCCTATATCCTTTTACTGGAACACCATTCTCATCAAGAGGTTTCGATCTAAAATAGCACTCCATCACCACAATATTCACTTCCTTCGACCACTTTTTCCTAGCAGTAGCAGGATACCGACCGGGTCCCCGCTGTTGGACCGGGGAACACCTGCCGGGCGAGACACCTTCACGTAGAGTTCCAGTGCCATTCACGCCATTATCTTCAAATTTTTGAGAACTCATTTCACTCATAAGAGGATTAGTGAATTTAAGGTTGCACAACCACCAGTGTTTTCATTGAGACACCATCTCTAGTAAAGCTGTCAACCAAGACTAAAGAGTCCTTTCTACCCATGAGACAGACTAGCCCCCGCCGGACGCCAACCCGGTACATCACGGCCTCGGGGGGAGCTGACATGTACTACACCATGCTCAAGGGTGACTTGGAGGTAGTTATGGCAAAGGGTAACCTCATTATCCTACGTCGAAACTCCATAACCGGTTGCAGTTTACTGTTATACCCAGGACAATTATTATTATTATTATTATTATCATTATCATTATTATCATCATCATTATTATTGTTATTATTATTATGATGATGATGATGATGATGATGATGATGGTGGTGATTGTCATTATTATTATTATTTAATTATTATTATTATTACTACTACTACTATTGCTGCTATTATTATTATTATTATTATTATTATTATTATTATCATTACTATTATTATTATTATTATTATTATTATTATACTAACGATGATAATAATAACAATAATAATAATAATGATAATGATAATAGTAATGATAATAAAGGTAATAATGATGATTATAATGACAGTTATATTAATGATAATATTAAGAATAATAACATAATAGTAATAATAATGACACGATGATAATGATAATGAAATGGTAATGATGATTTGATAATAATAATAATAATGATAATAATAATAATAACGCTAATAACAACAACAACTACAACAACAATAATAATGATGATAATAAGAATAAGAATAAGAATAAGAATAATAGCAATAATAACAGTAATAATAATAATAATAATAATAATAATAATAATAATAATAAATAATAATAATAATATGATAACAATGGTAATAATAATAATGACAATATTGTTAATAATAATGATAATAATAATAATTATTATTATTATTATGATTATAATTATTATTATCATTATCGTCATTATTATTGTTGTTATTATTATTATAATCATTATTGTTTCTACTACTGTTGCTACTACTAGTACTATTATTACGATTGCTAGCAGCATAATTGTTATTATAGTTATTATTAATATTTTAATAATTATTCCATGTTGCTACTACTATTGTTATTAGTTTTATTATTATCATTATCATTATTATTTTTATTGCTGTTGCTGATTGCTATTATTTTTATTATTATCATTATCATTATTATTTTTATTGCTGTTGCTGACGTTGATGTTGTAGCTATCATTATAAAGAGTATTATAATCTTGATCAGCATCCGGTGCATCATCATCTGTATCATTTTTATTATTATTATTATTATTATTATTATTATTATTAATTATTTTTCGTTATTATTGTGTTGTTGATGATGTTATCATTATTTTTTAGCATAATTACTATTATTGCATTATTATTATTATTATCATTATTATTATTAACTCTCTTCTATCTCCCCTCGTCCGTCAGTTAGGCTGAAGTATGTCGACGACGTCTTTGCTCTCTGGCTTCATGGCCTTTCCCTGTTCTCGGATTTCCTGACGCAATTTTCTCCTTCCATCCGTTTCAAGGTGGAATGGGAGTTTGACAACAAGCTCCCCTTCCTGGACACCCTAGTTCATCGCTTTGCCAATCACTTTTCCTTCTCTATATACAGGAAGCCTATGCATAGTGTTATGTACATACACTTCTTCTCATACCATCCTCTCCATGTCAAGAGAGGTGTTGCCACCTCGCTGTTCCTCCGCGCCCTCCGCATCTGTGGCCCTCAGTACCTGGATGGAGAGATTGACTTCCTGCGTCGTTCGTTCTCTAAACTGGGCTACTTTCGTCATGTTCTCGACGTCTCATTATCCAGAGCACAGTTGTCCGTCCTCAGCGTGCCCTACACCAAGGAGATCTACTCTGTCCGTCGCACTCTTCAACCTCTCAACTGCAGGCTGATCTTTCGCCAGGTGAACACTCTCCGTCGCAACCTGATCCACACCAGGTGGGCATCTATACTGTTCCTTGTGCTCCTGTGATAAGCAGTAATTTGGGGAGCCGAGTGCGGTCTCACTAACGTCTTTCTCAACATAAGTACTTAGTATCCATGGGACCACAACAACAACGCCTCTCTTTGCCATTAATGGACACAGGCCATCAGATGAACTGATCAGTGGCGCGAATTGACTTTGCTTCCGCTGATGTCTACGCCGCAACTGGTGGAATCCTCCTTAGCAAAGCTGCTGCCTGATTTCACAGGGCGTTTTTCTTCCGTTAGGATCCTCGCTTCCTACATCCTCCGCTTTCTCCATATGTCGGCCACCTGCGCATAGCCCGCCCGATCCCCCGACCTGATCTGACCTCGCATCTGTTCGTCTGTCCTCACCTGCCATGTGTTACCTCATCTTTTCCTCTTCAGACCTAAAGATGGAATCTAGGTGGATTTCGCAACTGTAGACTTATTTTCAATAAATCTAGTTTATGCATTTGTTTTTTTCACCATTATTATTCTTATTTTTATCTTTAATAATATAAAATATCCTTATTATTATTATCACTATTATTGTTACTATTTCATTATTATCATATTATTATCATTGCTATTTTCATTGCTGTTGTTGATGTCAATGTTGTTACTATCACTATAAATAGTATTATATCATCATCTTCATCATCAACAACATCATCCTCGTCATTCATTATCATTATTATTATTATTATTATATTTATTATTATTGTTTATTATTATTTATTATTATTATTATTATTATTATATTATCATTTTATTATCATCATCATTATTATCATTATTATCGTTATTTTTAATGTTGTTTTTTACCATTATGATTATTAGCATAATTACTATTATTGTCACTATTATTATTATTATTATTATTATTATTATTATTATTTATTATTATTTATTATTTATATATTATATATATAATTTAATTAAATAATAAAAACAATAAATGAATGATAATGATGATAATAAAGATATAGATAATTATTATTTTTATCATCACTAATCATAATAATGATAATCATTATTATTATTGTTATCATTGTTATTATTATTACTATTGTTACTATTATTACTATTACCATTATAACTATTATTATTATTATTTTATCATTATTGCTCTTATTATTAACAATAATTTTATCAGTACTATTACCATTATAATCATTTTTATCATTGATGTTACTATTATCATTATTGTTATCACTATTAACAATAATAGTATTATTCTATTATCAATTAATTATCATTTTTATTGTTGTTATCATATAATGACAATAATATGATAACAATTATCATTATTATTGTTTTTATTGTTATTGTTATAATCATCGTTATCATTATTATATTCATTATTGTTATTATCATTATTATAATTATTATTACTATTGTCATTATTATTATTATTATTATTATTATCATTATTATTATTATCATTATTATTATCATTATTATTATTATTATTATTATTATTATTATTATTATTATTATTATTATTATTATTATTATTATTATTGTTACGCCGGCAGCCTTGTCTCCCTGCCACCAACATAAGGCAGGCTAGGCAGACAGCGTGCTATCCACAGGGTCGTGAACACTGAACAGCTCCAAGAGGCACCGAGCACCACAACGTCCCAGAACACCAGGGGAGGGCACGAAATAAACACAAAATGACAGTCTTTCCTTTATTTACACAAGTTATTTACCAGTACATTTTTCTGTAGGCACAATACAGGGGGGAAACCAGTATGTCACACTGCACAATACAGCTTATAACAGGGCAACACAAAGTATACCAGGCCACAAGGGCACACACGAGGTCTTCACAGGAGCAGCACCCAACTGCGTCTCTCTTGGCTTGTTCCTCCGCTCCTCCGCTCACAGCCAGTTGCGTCATGTTTGCCCAGGTCATCCTTTTCATGTTAACACATGTTTCGCACAGAGACAAAGACCCACTGGCATAGCATTATCATCATCGTCATCATCATCATTGTTATCATTATCATCATTATTATTATTATTATTATCATTATAAATATTGTTATTATTATTATAATGGTTATTGTTTTAATCACTGACTCGGGGTTTCATAAGGATCTGCAAGGCTGAGAGAGAGTTAGTGAAGATATGTATGGTAGAGTGTGTAGTAAATATCGCGTGTCTGAGAGCTAACTTGATAGCATATAGTTCAGTCTGTAGAGTGGACGCTCCGTTCGACACGCGATGTGCAATGCTCATGTCACTGGTAACAAATGCTGCCCTCGGTCTGCCAGTGGTCTGATCAACAGAATCATCAGTAAAGATGATGAGAGTATCTATCATCTATGTTTGCCTCTAACTGTGCTATCATGGTAGGAGTACACAGAGATTTTGTAGTGGAAATGGTATTAGTGTATATTGATATTTTCAGTCTCTCCATGGAGGGAGTGGGCGGTAGCGTGGATGATGGATATCTATTCCCCTTGCTTTTAGTATAGGTACTATGTTGAAGAAGTGGAATGCTTCAGTTAATTTGCAGTGCCATCTGAAGTTATGATATAATTCTCGGTTATGGAGCATACGGTTGATTAATTTTAAGGTTGTAGGCCTGATACGTGTGATCATCTTGGAACAAAGAGTTACAGCTATTTGCCTGATTCTGGTGTGGAGAGATGGTAAGTAAGACTCGAATCTTATGTTAACTAGTCTTGTCCATCTAGGGGCAGCAAGTATGGTCCCCATACCCTTATTCTGTATGGTTTCCAGAGAGATCTTTTGGTCAGGGTTGAGTGTTAATAATGCCGGCGCACTATAATCCACTAAGGATCGAATTGCGTGTGTGTAGAAAAGTCTTTAAACTTTAAAACCAAGTGCCTGTCTCCCAAGAGGAAATCTTCCTTAAAATGCTGAGGTAGGATTTTGTTCTGTCTGGTAGGAATCAAAGGTATATGGTGGCTGACTGTTCAGAATTGAACAATATGCCTAGGAACTTATAAGATGGAACCCATTCAAGGGTTATATTACCTATATAGAGCTGGCGACAGGCGGATATTATTCTTAGCTGAAGTGCTTTTGATTTTTCTGGATTGACCTTAAAACCAAGCTCTCTGCATGTTGTTTCAAACAAGTCTAATGAAGATTGGGCATTTATGTGACGGCTGGGCCCGGTAGCTACAAGTTGGATGTCGTCAACATAGGCCAATAACTGTACATATGTTGGAAATGGAATATTAAGTTCGAGATTAAAATGTTAAAGAGAAAGGGACTAAGGAGTCCTCCTTGAGGTGTCCCATTCTCAAACTCATAAGTCAGACAATTGGCCCTGGAACCTGACTCTGGCTTGCCTTCCAGTCAGGAAGGTAGTCTTGTATCCAACAAAAGAGCCTCCCTCTGAGGCCTTTTTCAGCTA
>NC_051421.1:1633028-1642217 GCF_015228065.2 Penaeus monodon | reverse complement strand
TGATACTGAAACACTGCTTTCCGCTTTCTGAGCGAAACACTGACTTCCCTTTCTTAGTACTGGAAACACTGACTTTCCTCTTTCTCAGTAATGGAACACTGACATTCCGCTTTCTTAGTACTGGAAACACTGACATTCCGCTTTCTGAGTCCTTGAAACACTGACATTCCGCTTTCTGAGTACTGGGAAACAATGACATTCCGCTTTCTGTGTACTGGAACACTGACATTCCGCTTTCTGAGTACTGGAAACACTGACATTTGCTTTCTTAGCACTGGAACACAACCCTGAACAAATTCCGCTTTCTTAGTACTTGAAACACTGACATTCCCCATTCTTAATACTAGAAATACTGACATTCCGCTTTCAGAACACTGGAAAACACTGACATTCCGCTTTCAGAACACTCGAAACACTGACATTCCACTTTCAGAACACTGGAAACACTGACATTATCATCATCATCATTATTATTGTTGTTATTATCAGCAGCAGCAGCAGCATTATTATTATTTGGTTATTATTATTATTACTTTATTATTATTATTATCATTATTATTATTATTATGTAAATTTGCTGTTCAAATCACTGGTAGATTGTAAACCGACGTGTAAAGCGAGGAAGCTGATTATTACCAATAATCAAAGGTTCCTCATTCTGTTCCTACTCAGTACTCTAATACCCTCCTCAATATCCTGGCTGTCCCTGATAATGTGTTGTTTGTGCAAAGTGGATCTTTAGCTCTATTCTGAATTTGTTCTATAAATTTCTTAAAATTTTGTGTCACAACTCCAGGGGCTCTTACAATAACAGGTACCACAGAAACTTTTCGAAAACTCCAAAGCCTTTGGATTTCCCGTTTGATGTCCTGATTTTTTTTTTCTTTCTTTCTTTCTTTCTTTCTTTCTCTTTTTCATCTATTCTCTTGTCTCCAGGGATGGCAACATCAATAATTACTGCAGACTTGTCAACCTTATCAGTAATGATAATATGAGGCCTTCTTGCTTCGATGGTGTGATCACATTGAATTCTGGGCTATGTTTGTACCCTTGATCAGACCTTTCAAGCATAAACTTTTCACAAAGTTTCCATTGAATCATTTTTGCGATATTATCGTGTCTCCTCTTCCAGCTTCTTGCACTCACTAACTATATGACACACAGTTTCTCCTCTTTCTTTACATAATCTACATGCCGGGGAATCAGCTAATTTATCAATGTTATACTTTATATAGTTTGTTCTGATAGCTTGCTCTTGAGCAGCGCATATCAACGCTTCTGTATTTATTTTCAGATCAGACTTTCTCATCCAACTCCATTTTTTTTTCTCTTTATACGTTGTTACAGGCATATCACTAACAAACTGTTTGTTTCCCCATCCAGGCCTCCATTCTCTTTTCTCTCGTCGATTTTTTAAAGTCATCTTTACTACAACTTTTTTCAAATTGTAAAATACCGACATCTTTGACCCCTTGCAATAAATCTCTCATTAGAATGTTTGAGGTACCATCCCAGGTTGTTCTCTTCACTTTTGATAACACCTTCGCAACTCATCAATCCTCTTCCATCATCCTTTCTACTAAGATATAGTCTATCTACATCACTTTTTGGATGCAAACCCTTATGCATAGTAAGTAATTTTCTGGTCTTTCTATCTAATTCCTTTATTTCTTCTACATTCCATTTCAAAATACCAGCCCCATACCTTAAAACTGCAACTGCCCAAATGTTTATTGCTTTTATATTTTTACCATTTAGTTTAGACTTCAGTATTAACCTTACTCTACGTTTGTACTCTTTTACAAATTGAAGCTTCATTTCATTTTCTTTATTCTTATCACTTTCCAGTATCCCAAGGTACTTATAGCCTTCTTCATCAATAGTTTTCATGAATTTCCCATCTGGCAGCAATACACCTGTGCTTCTAACAATTTTTCCTCGCTGCAAAATGACTGCTCCACACTTATTAATCCCAAACTCCATCCCGATATCCTTACTAAACATTTGCAATGTCTTTATATAAGAGAATCAATTTGGTCATGAGACATTGCAAATAACTTTCAATCATCCATGAAACAAATTATTTAACTTCGTAACCTTATTACCCAACTCATAATGAAAATTTACTTTCCTCAATAAAATAGTGAGAGGTATCATGCATATAACAAAAAGAAGTGGTGATGAACTATCCCCCGGAAGATTCCTCTTTTAATGTTAACTTCACCTAAAGAAACTCCCGATGAAGTTAATTCCAACTTCCAGTTCTTCATACTGCTACTCAAAACCCTTTTAATATTATAAGCAGCTCTAAACAACTCCAGGTATTCTCTAATCCAACTATGTGAGATCATACCATAAGCTTTTCGATAATCTACCCATGCCATAGCAAGGTTGGTGTGCCTCCTTTTGCAATCCTTATGTACTGCCTTGTCTATTAACAGCTGATCCTTGGTCCCTCTGGTCTTTCTTCTACAGCCCTTCTGTTCCTCAGGCAATAGTTTCTCTTCCTCTAAGTTGTCATGGAGATAATCAGACATAATACCTGTAAAGAGCTTCCACATTATCGGTAAACAAGAAATTGGTCGGTAGTTGTCTACAGCGGTATCTTTGGTTATATCTTTCTTACCCAGAAACCCTGAACTCCATCTTTTCCGGGTGCTTTCCAATTTGGTACCTTTCTACTTTGCTTTAAGACATTTTCCTCAGTTATGACCAAACCTTCCTGATTCCGATACTTAAAGTTGTCTTTTAGCGTCTTGAGCCACTCAGCATTGTAATTATGTTCTTTACTCTCTTCCCATTTCCATTCCAAAACACTCTACTTTCTTCCGCATTTGTAATTTCATTTGCCACCCGGTTGTCCCCATTAAGCTCAGAATACAATCTTTTCTGGTCATAGTTGAATAGTCGGTTTTGCCTGTATTGCTGAAGTCTTTCGGTATAACAATCAATTTTGGCTTTCTTTGCCAGGACTCTCTGTTTCAGTTCTTCTAACACAGTTCCAATTCCTTTCCAAGGGATGCTGAATTTTTCATACAGTTTCTTAATCTTCTCGATTTCACTTCTCCGTTTTTATGCCTCGTCATCAGGTTAATACTCCTTTGTAGTTCTTTGATGTCTCTTTCTATTCTACGTTTCCACCATGGTTCAGGGTGGGCTGTCCCAGTCTGTCTCAGCCTTTTTAACCCCAACCGTCTTGCAACCCAAACAGAAACAGCAATTATGAGATTGTTTCAGATATATATGAGGTTTGAAAATACGGCAAAACTTTATTTACTTCTCTTACAGTCATATTTAGTTTCTTATATTCAACTTTTTTAAACATTATTCCTTCACAGTTCTCTTTCAAGTTGTATATTTCATTAAGTTCATTCACAATATCTATTTCTTCCTCTGATGCTTCCTCAACATAAATGTTTAATTCAGTTCTGTTGTCAGACTCTGCAGTTTCAGTCACATCATTCAAACTTTGGGTGTCTTCCAATGTAATATTGTTCTCTTCCTCGTTATAGTTTACATTACCGTTAACCCTTCTTTGTGTCATTTCTAACTCTAATTCCGTAAGCCAGCCATTTTTTCTAATTGCCCTTGCCTGATCACACACTCGTTGTTCCAAAACATCAAAAAATCCTCGTTCTTGCCATTCTTTGTACATCCTTTGCCTATATCCTTTTACTGGAACACCATTCTCATCAAGAGGTTTCGATCTAAAATAGCACTCCATCACCACAATATTCACTTCCTTCGACCACTTTTTCCTAGCAGTAGCAGGATACCGACCGGGTCCCCGCTGTTGGACCGGGGAACACCTGCCGGGCGAGACACCTTCACGTAGAGTTCCAGTGCCATTCACGCCATTATCTTCAAATTTTTGAGAACTCATTTCACTCATAAGAGGATTAGTGAATTTAAGGTTGCACAACCACCAGTGTTTTCATTGAGACACCATCTCTAGTAAAGCTGTCAACCAAGACTAAAGAGTCCTTTCTACCCATGAGACAGACTAGCCCCCGCCGGACGCCAACCCGGTACATCACGGCCTCGGGGGGAGCTGACATGTACTACACCATGCTCAAGGGTGACTTGGAGGTAGTTATGGCAAAGGGTAACCTCATTATCCTACGTCGAAACTCCATAACCGGTTGCAGTTTACTGTTATACCCAGGACAATTATTATTATTATTATTATCATTATCATTATTATCATCATCATCATCATTATTATTGTTATTATGATGATGATGATGATGATGATGATGATGATGATGGTGGTGATTGTCTTATTATTATTATTTAATTATTATTATTATTACTACTACTACTATTGCTGCTATTATTATTATTATTATTATTATTATTATTATTATCATTACTATTATTATTATTATTATTATATTATTATACTAACGATGATAATAATAACAATAATAATAATAATGATAATGATAATAGTAATGATAATAAAGGTAATAATGATGATTATAATGACAGTTATATTAATGATAATATTAAGAATAATAACATAATAGTAATAATAATGACACGATGATAATGATAATGAAATGGTAATGATGATCTTGATAATAATAATAATAATGATAATAATAATAATAACGCTAATAACAACAACAACTACAACAACAATAATAATGATGATAATAAGAATAAGAATAAGAATAATAGCAATAATAACAAGTAATAATAATAATAATAACAATAATAATAACGATAATGAAAATAATGGTTACAACATTCATAATAAAATAATAATATAATAATAATAATAATAATAATAATAATATAATAATATATGATAACAATGGTAATAATAATAATAACAATATTGTTAATAATAATGATAATAATAATAATTATTATTATTATTATTATGATTATCATTATTATTATCATTATCGTCATTATTATTGTTGTTATTATTATTATAATCATTATTGTTTCTACTACTGTTGCTACTACTAGTACTATTATTACGATTGCTAGCAGCATAATTGTTATTATTTTTATTATTATCATTATCATTATTATTTTTATTGCTGTTGCTGACGTTGATGTTGTACCTATCATTATAAAGAGTATTATAATCTTGATCAGCATCCGGTGCATCATCATCTGTATCATTTTTATTATTATTATTATTATTATTATTATTATTATTATTATTATTATTATCGTTATTATTGCTGTTGTTGATGATGTTATCATTATTTTTTAGCATAATTACTATTATTGCATTATTATTATTATTATTATTATTATTAACTCTCTTCCATCTCCCCTCGTCCGTCAGTTAGGCTGAAGTATGTCGACGACATCTTTGCTCTCTGGCTTCATGGCCTTTCCCTGTTCTCGGATTTCCTGACGCAATTTTCTCCTTCCATCCGTTTCAAGGTGGAATGGGAGTTTGACAACAAGCTCCCCTACCTGGACACCCTAGTTCATCGCTTTGCCGACCACTTTTCCTTCTCTATATACAGGAAGCCTATGCATAGTGTTATGTACATACACTTCTTCTCATACCATCCTCTCCATGTCAAGAGAGGTGTTGCCACCTCGCTGTTCCTCCGCGCCCTCCGCATCTGTGGCCCTCAGTACCTGGATGGAGAGATTGACTTCCTGCGTCGTTCGTTCTCTAAACTGGGCTACTTTCGTCATGTTCTCGACGTCTCATTATCCAGAGCACAGTTGTCCGTCCTCAGCGTGCCCTACACCAAGGAGATCTACTCTGTCCGTCGCACTCTTCAACCTCTCAACTGCAGGCTGATCTTTCGCCAGGTGAACACTCTCCGTCGCAACCTGATCCACACCAGGTGGGCATCTATACTGTTCCTTGTGCCTCCTGTGATAAGCAGTAATTTGGGGAGCCGAGTGCCGGTCTCACTAAGCGTCTTTCTCAACATAAGTACTTAGTATCCATGGGACACAACAACAACGCCCTCTTTTGCCATTAATGGGACACAGGCCATCAGATGAACTGATCAGTGGCGCGAATTGACTTTGCTTCCGCTGATGTCTACGCCCGCAGACTGGTGGAATCCTCCTTAGCAAAGCTGCTGCCTGATTTCAACAGCGGCGTTTTTCCTTCCGTTAGGATCCTCGCTTCCTACATCCTCCGCTTTCTCCCATATGTCGGCCACCCTGCGCATAGCCCGCCCGATCCCCCGACCTGATCTGACCTCGCATCTGTTCGTCTGTCCTCACCTGCCATGTGTTACCTCATCTTTTCCTCTTCAGACCTAAAGATGGAATCTAGGTGGATTTCGCAACTGTAGACTTATTTTCAATAAATCTAGTTTATGCATTGTTTTTTTTTCACCATTATTATTCTTATTTTTATCGTTAATAATAATAATAATATCCTTATTATTATTATCACTATTATTGTTACTATTTTCATTATTATCATTATTATTATCATTGCTATTTTCATTGCTGTTGTTGATGTCAATGTTGTTACTATCACTATAAATAGTATTATAATCATCTCTTCATCATCAACAACATCATCCTCTGCATCTCATTATTATTATTGTTATTATTATTATTATTATTATTATTATTATTATTATTATCATTATTATTATCATCATCATTATTATCATTATTATCGTTATTTTTAATGTTGTTTTTACCATTATGATTATTAGCATAATTACTATTATTTCACTATTATATTATTATTATTATTATTATTATTATTATTATTATTATATTAATAGTAATAATAATAATAATAATAAAAACAATAATGATAATGATGATAATAAAGATATAGATAATTATTATTTTTATCATCACTAATCATAATAATGATAATCATTATTATTATTGTTATCATTGTTATTATTATTACTATTGTTACTATTATTACTATTACCATTATAACTATTATTATTATTATTATCATTATTGCTCTTATTATTAACAATAATTTTATCAGTACTATTACCATTATAATCATTTTTATCATTAATATTACTATTATCATTATTGTTATCACTATTAACAATAATAGTATTATTACAATTATCATATTATCATTATCATTATTATTGTTGTTGTCATAATAATGACAATAATAATGATAACAATTATCATTATTATTGTTTTTATTGTTATTGTTATAATCATTGTTATCATTATTATATTCATTATTGTTATTATCATTATTATAATTATTATTACTATTGTCATTATTATTATTATTATTATTATCATTATTATTATTATAAATATTATTATTATTATTATTATTATTATTATTATTATTGTTACGCCGGCAGCCTTGTCTCCCTGCCACCAACATAAGGCAGGCTAGGCAGACAGCGTGCTATCCACAGGGTCGTGAACACTGAACAGCTCCAAGAGGCACCGAGCACCACAGCGTCCCAGAACACCAGGGCAGGGCACGAAATAAACACAAAATGACAGTCTTTCCTTTATTTACACAAGTTATTTACCAGTACATTTTTCTGTAGGCACAATACAGGGGGGAAACCAGTATGTCACACTGCACAATACAGCTTATAACAGGGCAACACAAAGTATACCAGGCCACAAGGGTACACACGAGGTCTTCACAGGAGCAGCATCCAACTGCGTCTCTCTTGGCTTGTTCCTCCGCTCCTCCGCTCACAGCCAGTTGCGTCATGTTTGACCTGGCATCCTTTTCATGTTAACACATGTTTCGCACAGAGACAAAGACCCACTGGCATAGCATTATCATCATCGTCATCATCATCATTGTTATCATTATCATCATTATTATTATTATTATTATCATTATAAATATTGTTATTATTATTATAATGGTTATTGTTTTAATCACTGACTCGGGGGTTTCATAAGGATCTGCAAGGCTGAGAGAGAGTTAGTGAAGATATGTATGGTTGAGTGTGTAGTAAATATCGCGTGTCTGAGAGCTAACTTGATAGCATATAGTTCAGTCTGTAGAGTGGACGCTCCGTTCGACACGCGATGTGCAATGCTCATGTCACTGGTAACAAATGCTGCCCTCGGTCTGCCAGTGGTCTGATCAACAGAATCATCAGTAAAGATGATGAGAGTATCTGCTTTGAGTACATCTATGTTTGGCTCTAACTGTGCTATCATGGTAGGAGTACACAGAGATTTTGTAGTGGAAATGGTATTAGTGTATATTGATATTTTTCAGTCTCTCCATGGAGGGAGTGGGTGGTAGCGTGGATGATGGGTATCTATTCCCCTTGCTTTTAGTATAGGTACTATGTTGAAGAAGTGGAATGCTTCAGTTAATTTGCAGTGCCATCTGAAGTTATGATATAGTTCTCGGTTATGGAGCATACGGTTGATTAATTTTAAGGTTGTAGGCCTGATACGTGTGATCATCTTGGAACAAAGAGTTACAGCTATTTGCCTGATTCTGGTGTGGAGAGATGGTAAGTAAGACTCGAATCTTATGTTAACTAGACTTGTCCATCAAGGGGCAGCAAGTATGGTCCCCATACCCTTATTCTGTATGGTTTCCAGAGAGATCTTTTGGTCAGGGTTGAGTGTTAATAATGCCGGCGCACTATAATCCACTAAGGATCGAATTGCGTGTGTGTAGAAATGTCTTTAAACTTTAAAACCAAGTGCCTGTCTCCCAAGAGGAAATCTTCCTTAAAATGCTGAGGTAGGATTTTGTTCTGTCTGGTAGGAATCAAAGGTATATGGTGGCTGACTGCTCAGAATTGAACAATATGCCTAGGAACTTATAAGATGGAACCCATTCAAGGGTTATATTACCTATATAGAGCTGGCGACAGGCGGATATTATTCTTAGCTGAAGTGCTTTTGATTTTTCTGGACTGACCTTAAAACCAAGCTCTCTGCATGTTGTTTCAAACAAGTCTAATGAAGATTGGGCATTTATGTGACGGCTGGGCCCGGTAGCTACAAGTTGGATGTCGTCAACATAGGCCAATAACTGTACATATGTTGGAAATGGAATATTAAGTTCGAGATTAAAATGTTAAAGAGAAAGGGACTAAGGAGTCCTCCTTGAGGTGTCCCATTCTCAAACTCATAAGTCAGACAATTGGCCCTGGAACCTGACTCTGGCTTGCCTTCCAGTCAGGAAGGTAGTCTTGTATCCAACAAAAGAGCCTCCCTCTGAGGCCTTTTTCAGCTAATAAGGAGAGAATGGCTTCT
>NC_051421.1:1580528-1628028 GCF_015228065.2 Penaeus monodon | reverse complement strand
CAAATAACAATATATATATTTAAATCAAAGCATAAATATTTGTTTCCAAGTGTATAAAATAAAAGTACATAATGCATAATTAAATTTTATTGAAAATATAGTCTCCCTAAGAAACTATAAGACCCTTTTTATCACAATCCTCCCCCAATACATTTTTCATTGTATATGGGGAGACAAGTACATACGTCTTTGGTCTGAAAATGTTGCACATCTTTCCAAATACATTTGCGATCATTAAAGGCTCTTAGCATCATTCACAAATTGCTGCACTTTTAGCCATCATTGGCCCATGAGTCAGTCCCCCTGTGCCCGATTCTTATCTGTTAATACAACTTCCCTTTTCGGTGGGGATTGATGCTAGTCACCCAACTGCCAGGTCACTTCTAATCTCTTGCATTTTGTTTCGGAGGTATGCCCCCTTTGTTTTTTCCATGTATCACGAAAAAAACCCTATGCTGGTTTTCAGTGGGGTAGGGAAAAAAAACGAGTCACGGGGCTGAGGGGCAGCTCCCTTCCCCCTTCTGATCAGCTAACCCCTTCCGACTGATCCCAAACTGCCTGCCCCCCAAAAACCCTTTTATTTTTTTACGGTTGAATCGTGCAACCCAATCTGAACCTCCCACTACTGATTGTGATTTTAAGGCTTGATTGCTTCAAGGCATACGAAGTCACAATACCCAAAAACAGAATGGTTCGAAGTTTCTTTCATTTTAAACTGCGCAAGGTGCATGTCCTGCAGTGAAGATCGGCTGCTAGAGAAAGACTGCCAGGCAAAATCTCTTCTGATTTTGTTTTGGATCCCCCCCTTTTCCAATTTCCCGACCAATCCCCTTCCCTTGATTAGTCAAAGGGGGAAAATTGGGGGAAATTCCCAAAGCCAAAATTAGGAGACTTAATTAAGATTTTCCCAAAAATTCCTCATTCCCCTCTTAGCCTTGTGTAGAAAATCAGGTTCATGTACCCCCCGGTGTAATGAAAGGGGGGTTTTCCCACTCTCCATACAGGGACTCCCGGGTGAAACCTGAAACCCCAGTACGTTTCTGAAGCTTCTTGTAAACTGAGCCCAAACATCTGAAAACAGGGGTTTTCGTGATAACCCCCACCTAGTAAACCTACAAAGAAAAGCATTTGGGTAAATCGCAGGCGTTGTGCGGTTTGCCCCCAACATAGTGTAAAGAACCCGCAAAATCAAAAGGCTTTTGACCCTTAAATTTAAATGTTTGATGTGGGAAATATGAAAACCCGGGAGTAAAAAATTAGACCCCAAACTTCACCTTTTGGAAAAATTGAGTGGGTTTACTCAAATGGGGGGAAAGGGTGGAATTTTCCCGTTTTGGAATGTAAGCCGGGTCTTATTGGTGAAAAATTTGCCCCCCTGATTTTTCCCCCTGTAAAACCCTGATTTTGCAGTCTGCATGTGCCTTGCCATCCTGAAAGCTTCCTCCGGTAGTACAGTGTAAAGTAATCCAATACGTTTACATACAGATTTGGGAAAAACCCTTTACATTATTTATAGCAATGGCAAATGGGTCACATTAGACACCCCCTTAGGGGACCCCTTCCAAATGACTTCCAGGCTAGAGAAACTTTTCCCCACCCGAATTTAAAATTTCCCGTTAGAAAGGAAGTTTTGTATGAGGTAGGAAAGCTCCCTTAACCAATGTCATCAGTTTAAAGAGTAGACATGCTTCCAAGTGGTTTTGAAATTTTTTAAAGGCAAGAAACCCCAAACTGTCGTCGATGGGGGAAAGGTTCTGTATACATTTCCCTTTCAAGTGCATCGTGGCTATTAAATCTTCAAAAACCCATTGATATAGGGTCGCCTTTTTTCCCTTTTCTGCAGCCATGTAAAACCTAAATTTCCCATTTTCCCCATCAGCTTGAATCCTGGTGGGAAAGGGTCAATTTTTCCTGTGTGGACATCCTTACGGGTTTGGGGACTCCATGTGGGGCATTTGTACCCCTAAACCCCTTTTAAATAGTCAACGGGGAATTCGGGGAGTTCCCAGTAATTTGACCTTTTGGAAGGAAATATCGTCATTCCTTACCCCCGGCTCAAAGCGAGTCCATCCTTGCGAAAAAATGGAAATTTTGTAGGAAGTTTTCCTGCAGTCCTACTAAAGAAAGCCTGGGTCCCTTTCCTTTCAGCCCAAAGAGTGGAGAATGGGGCATATAAGACTCCGAGGAACTCGCCATGGATTTGCGCTCATTGCACCTTTGTCCATCCCAGCAAAGGGGGGGTCCCAGACAATCAAGAGCATACTGCTCCGTTGTCCGTCGGCCCTTACCTCGCCGGGTTTTTCGCTGGGTTTTTTTGAAGGATCAATTTCATAGGGGGGCGCGTTTAAACTGCCTTAATGCAGCTTTCCTTCTCTGACAGCTTGTTGCATTCTCAGACCCCCATGGTACTGGGGTCGACGGAAAGTCCCTACTTTTGGGAAATGGAAGCTTCTGCTGCAAGGTGAATTGTGATGTAAGGTTTAACGCTCTTAACCCGGGGAAATCTTCACTATCCGAAATACTCTTTGATTAAAAAGATTCCAGCCGCATTTAAAGTCGCCATCCGATCCCTTTTGGGATCCATTCACCTCCTCCGAAGTTTTGGGGAAATTTCCCTTTTCCATGTAAGTTTTCAGCCGCCATAAATTCTTGTAAATCGGGATCAATTGACAGTCATTTGGGAGTATGCCTAGTTTAAATTTTGAAGTGTGGAGTAAATTTTTCAAAAAATGCATCTATTTTAAGAAAGGGCCCCTTCCTCGGGGGGTTGAAAAAGTTCTCCCCAGAGGGATGCCGCCCTTTGAAATCCCCCAAGATAAAAAGGGTTTGGGGTTTAATCCCCAAAGCATCTTCCAAAAGGGGGCCACGGTTTAACTCGGGGACCCCCTTAAGGGGGTTGGGAAAGGGGTAAATCGCGAAGAGCATCATGTCACCACCTATTTGAGATAGATGGCAATCACACAGAAAAAAAAGATGTTGCTAATGAGCTAGCAAAACCAGGGCCCGATATCCCCTTGGAGCATTTTATACTCCCCAATTTCCCTCTTGGGGGTGACAGGAAATACCCAGTTCGTTTTTCATGGGACTGAGCAGAACTTCCTCAACTTTTTTTTGCGCAAGGAAAGGGGGCCCTTGTTTTGCAGCTCCCCTTTAAACTCCCCCGGAAAGGGGACGATTTCCATCCCAAATGATATCTCACTTCCAAAGCCCCCAGAATTCCTGTTGGCCCTTTTTTAATGGGATCTATAGGGAGGGTCAGTGCCATCCAAGGGAAAAGGGCAAAAATTTCCTGCCCAAACCCTGGTAAGGATGTTCCCCCAGGAAATTACAGAAAATTTCTCTCACCAGCTACTCTGAAAGCTGTGGGAAAATGGTAATTTAGTTCATGGCTAAGAAAGGGAAAAACTGGACCCATATCTAGGGGTTAGAAGATTGAGATCGCTACAATGCACTTGAAAGGGAGGGAAAACTGCATACAGAATTCCTTGCCAGCGACGTCACTTTAGCATCTTCTTTCCCCTAGAAAGGGTTCAACCCCTTGGAAGCATGGAAACTCTTAAACTTTTGACTTGGTTTAAGGGGACTTACCTCCTTCATCAAAGTTTCCCTTTGCAACAGGAAGTTTGGTTTGGAGCGGGGGGAAAAATTTTCCTAACTGGAAGATCATCCGGGAAGGGGGCCCCAAAGGGAGTGTTTAGTGGACCCTTTTTTCCCTTTGCTAAAACATTGAAAATGTTTTTCCAAGTGCAGTGCTGAAATCTTATTGGAGACTTTACACTGTTGCTCGGGAGGAAGCTTACGGATTGAAAGGACCCCAGTCAATAAATCGGTTGTACAGGGGGCACATTTTTTGGTTAAAATTTTTCCCCAAGAAAGCCCCTGGTTACATATCCACAAAGGGGGAAAATTCCACCCTTTCCCCAAATTTTTGGGAAAAACCCACGCAATTTTAAAAGGGGTGAGTAATTTGGGCAAATTTTGACTCCGGCTTACAGGGGTTTCCCCAAATCAACGTTAAAGGAAGGTAAAAAAAGCGTTTTTGTATTTTGGGGGGTTTCTTTCACATTTTTTTGGGGGGGGTGCAGACCGCACAACGCTTTGCGGTTTTCCCGAGCGTTTGTTAGGAGTGGGGCTTATCATCTGAAACCCCACTGTTCCCCGGATTGGGATCATTTTCAAATGAAGCCAAAGATCCCGTTGTGAGAGTGGAAAAACCCCCTTTTTCATTCACCGGACCAAAACCCCGGTTTTTACTACCGAGATACAAAGATTCCGGGATCCCTATCCAATGGTTTTAAACCATTTGGGGATAGCCACCCTATGTAGGAAATGAGAATCTTGTGAGATCTTAATTAAAGTCCCTAAGGTTCCCCCCCAATGGACCCGCCTTGCCGCGGGGGGGGGGGTTGAGGTCCCAATGATCTGGTGACCCGGGCCCAAGGGCTACCCATATGGGGGTCCCAGTGGGGTAAAAAAGGGTTTCCGGGGCCCAAAGGCCTATGAGAGGGGTTGACCCCCCCCGGGGTTCTTCCATCTTGGACAGGGGAACTCTCCCACGTGTTTTTGCCGTGCGGGGCACCCCGATTACAAAACAGGATCCGGAGGTTGGCGATCTGCCCCTGCGCCCGAGCTGCAACACCTCTTTGTTCCCTTTTTCTGTTGAGGGGCGGCTTGATAAACCCCGGTAAAGTAAATCGGCGGGAAAAATATGGCGGGGTAAAGCAGGTACTTTAGCGGTAGCGCATGTCCCCCCCCTAGTAGAAATGTGGTGCGTATATTTCCTCTTTACCCGTGGCTGTTGGGGTTTTTGAGCCCAACTAAGTTCCCCCTTTTGGGACTCCAGGTGGGTGGGGGGTGGGAAAATGGATTCCAATTTGTAGGTACTAAAATTTACAAAGATTGCTCTCTCCCTGACGCCTACGAAAACCCCGCCACCCCTTTGGGAACATCATATTGCCCTTTTGGGAACCTTTCCAGCTTCCAAGGGCAAGAAGGGAATTGTAATGGTTCCCCCCCAAAACCGGAAAAGGGGGGAAAACCCCTCCTAAACCCAAAAAAAAAATTTTCCCGGAAAAATTAAAAAAACTTTCATATAGAATCCAGTATTTAAGCCCTTGAAGGTGTAAATCAGGGATTTGATATTTTCGAATACTCAAAAAATGTTAAAGTAGTAAACGTGATCCTCCACACCCAAAACGAGTGTAGCCTAATTTGAGTTTCGTCCCCAACAGAGGGACCGTCTGGGCTATGCGAAATTCCTGGGTAAGTTCATGCCCCCCCTCAAAAAACCCCTCAATCGTGAAAAGGAATTGTTTTTTTCCCGACCTGTGAGGTATTCTGGGGAAAACTGTTAAGGAACTAGAGAATTTTAAGTAGGGGCGAAAAACGTTTTAAGAGAAATTTAAAGGGTTAAACAGTCTACCCACTCCCCTTCAATTTTTAATACTTGGGGTCCTTCCAGAATGTTTTTTGGGGCATGGTCCCACCTAAAGAAAACCCATATTTACCCAAACCCTTGGGGGTGTTTCCACTGCCGGGGTTTGGGGCATGGAGCCAACTTTTGCCTTTTAAAAGGAAAATGGAAAACCCAAATTGTTTTAAGTGTGGTACGAAGTCATAAAGGGATGAAAAATGTCCGGGTCCAATTGTTTCCACCAAAAAGCTCATGAAGCTTCTTAAAAGCAGTGAAAAAGGGTCAATTTGAGAAAAGTTTGATAAAAAGGAGCAAGGAGAAAGTTTTTTTCCCAAGCAAGCCGTGCCCGTTGCGTTTGCACACCAGTAATCCTTGCTTGGGTTCTGGCCCATCCTCCCCCCCACCAAAACCCTTTCCTTTCCCAAGTTTTTACACCCTACACTCGCCATTCTTTTAAACCCAGTCCCCAATTGCTGAACTGCCTCTGGTGTTCCACCAAAAAGGAGTAGGGGTGAGGGGGGTTTGAAAAGCTCCCCCTCCAAAGTAAGGGCTTTGGGGGCCCTCAGGGAGGTCCAAGGCCTCAATGGGGACAGCCCGCTGCCCCATATCCACAGGGCCTCTGTCTAGGCAGAATGCCCTGAACCCCAAAAATCGGGGGTTTTTCCTTTGCCCAGCAAAGGGAAACCTGATCTGTTTAAAAAAACCTTTCAAGGGGGGTTTGAGCCGTCAGGAAGGGGTCCAGGGGGCTCAACATGAAGCCCCGCTGCCACCCCATCCACAGGGGGCCCCTGCTGCTGGCAGAAAACCCGAAGCAAAGCCCGGTTTCCCTTTGTCCCGGCAAGAAATCCTGGGCCGTCAAAAAACTGTGGAAAAATATTTTCCCCGGGGAAAAAACCCCCCAAAAACTCTCCCAAAATCCGGAAAGGAAGCCTAAAGGTAGGCAACCTTTACCCCAGGGGCTGCCAAAACCATGAAAAAAAATTTAAAAAAATGGACCCCATCCCAAAGGAAATGTAGGGATTTTGCAAAATGGGGAAAAACGCAACTCTAAGCTTTATGTAACCATTTTTGTAGCCCACAAAGATTATGACAGGGGAAAAAAATCCGATTCCCTGGGGATTCCCCAATTTAAGCCCCCTTAGGGGCTTTGACAAAGGACCTCATGGAGGAGTAGCAGTAAAGGACCCAGATATTCCCTTCCCGGCCCTCCACCTGCAAAACATGCAGGGAAGGCGTGAGATGGGTTGACACGACCTTCACTGTTTCATCTATTTAACCTTCCCCCACTAATTCAAATAAATGATTTGGAAACTACTTGGGCAGTTCCCCATCCCTTTTTACTCTTGGGGTTTCATGGTCGCTCACCCCGGGGGACACTTTTGCAACCTCGGAAAGGGGCCCTTGGGGGTCTTTCTCCCAAAGTTTAAAGCTTTTATTTAAAATACCTCCCACCTTTTCCAAAATTTAACTGGGGCATTCTCCATAAACCTGTCAATTTTCTCCCGACCAAAATTTTCCTTGGGATTTTTGGAAATTCCCTGGAAAACGACCATTTTTCCCAAAACTTTTGGAGGAGGTAAGGGGTTTCCACCATGGAGGCAAGATGGCGCTTGAACATGCGGGCTGGAATCTTTTTTTGTCAACTGCGTTTTCTGGTCTGTGAAGATTTCCGTGGTTCAAGTCTGTTAAACACTTCAATCACGAATTTACCTTCGCAGAAGCATCCATTCCCAAAGTACGGGCATTACCGTCGACCTCCGGACCATGGTGGTCTGATGTGCCAAAAAGTGTCAGGCAAGAAAACTGATTAAGGGAGTGGAACGACGCCCCATGATTTAACCTTGATCCATTAAAAAAACCCGACCCGGCCAGGCGATGCTAAAGGGGCCGACGGACGTCAGGGACAGTATGTCCCTTGATTAAAATCGGGGGGCCCCTTTGCTGGGGATGGACAAGGTGCGTAGATCGCGAAAAAGACTCACTGTCCCACCCGCTTGAATGATTATAAACATCACAGATAAAAAAAATGTGCTAAGAGCTAGCTAAATCCATGCAGAATTCCCCTGGGGCTCTTTCAATGCCCGTTCTCCACTTTCGGCTGAAAAAACAACCCCAGTTCGTTCTTCGTAGGGCGCAGCAGAAAATTCCCAAAAACTTGCCCTTTTTTTAGCAAGAAGGGGCTCTGTTTGCAGCTCTGCCGTAAAACTCCCCGGGGAATGACATATTCCATACCAAAGTATCTCACTTTTCCAAAAATCCCAAAAGTTTTTGTTTGGGCCTATTCAAAAGGATATAGGGGGGGGTACGGCCATCCACGGGGAAAAAGGCTAAATCATTTCCGTCCCTAAACCTGGCAAGGTGCTTTCCCCCAGGAATTAAGACCCTTTTTCCCCACCACTGCATCGCAAGTGATGGGAGAAATGGTAAAATTTAGGTTGACAGGGTGCTAAAAAGGAAAACGTGGGGATCCATATCAAAATGGTTTGAAGATTGAGATCGCCACAATTTTACTTGTAAGGAGGGAAACGCTATCGAATCCTTGCCAGCGACCCCCATGATAGCATTTTCTTTACCTTTAAAAAATTATGATACTACTGGAAGGCATCTCAAAGTTGTTGCTTGGGTTAAAAGGGGAATTTCCACCTCAACAAGCTTCCTTGCTAAAGGGAAATTTAGAGTTCGGGGGGGAAACATTTTCTCTATCTAGAAGATCACTGGGGGGTCCCCAAGGGGTGTCTTAAGTGGACCCTTTTTTCCCTTGCTTAAAAAAGAAGTAAAGGCTGTTTCCCAATTTTTGTCTCATGTAAACTGTTTGGATGACTTACCTGTTGCTCGAGGAACTTACAGATTGCAAGGACACATCAGCTCAATAATCAGGTTTTACATTGACAAAAACATGGGTCAATTTTCCCCACAAGACCCTGGGATAATTTTCCCCAAACGAGGAAAATTCCCTCCCTTTCCCCCTATTTTGGAGCAACCCCCGCAATTTGTCAAGTGAATTCTTTGGGTCAATTTTTGATCAGGCTTACATGGGTGCCTCCTCAAACGTTTTAAAGAAAAAGGGACAAAGTTAGTTTTTGCGGGTTTTTTCACTCTATCTTGGGGGGGGGACCCCACAAAGCTACTACGCTTTACGGCGCTATTCGAGTAAGCTTATTAGGGTGACTTTTTTCACTGAAATCCCCCTGTTCACGGGTGTTACCTTCATAATGGTTCAGAACGTACGGGGCTTTCGGTCTTCCCTGTGGAGTCCCCGTATGCGAGAGTGGAGAAAACCCCTCTTTTTACCCGGGAAAACATGAACCTGTTTACTACACAGATAAAAGGATTTTCCAGGGTCTCCCATCCAGATTGGTTTTCAACCCCCCGAGATAGCCGATCCCATGGTAAAATGAGGGAACTTGTGGGGAAAATTTATTTGAGTCTCACTAAGGTTTTGGCTGTTGGATTCCCCCAATTTTCCCCCTTGGATAATAAATTTAGCTAGATTTAGTCGAATTGGAAAAGGGGGGAGATCCGAAGCAGAAGTCAGAGAAAATTTTTTTTCAGCACTTTTTTAAAACGGGGTAGATGAATTTTTTTCAGATGTTGAAATTGAAATGCGTGGGGTTTGCAGCGTGGCAGAAGGAAGATGCATCTGCAGTCTTTCTCTAGCGCCCCGATCTTCACTGCAGAGTTACTGCCCTCCTTACGAGTTAAAATACTAAGATCTTACGAACCCTTCTGTTTGTATATTTGTGACCTCGTAGGCCTTTCAAGCAACAAGAGTTAAAACCCCCAAACCATTGTGAGGGGGGTTTAAAATTTGGGTTGCAAGCAAAGTAAAAAATAACTCTAGTTTTGGGGGCCCGCGCATTTTTATCTGGGGAAGACGAGCTATCAGAAGGCAAAGGGAGCTCCGCTGCCTTGTGATGCTCTTTTCCTCTCCCCAACCCACTGAACCGCTCAGAATTTCTTTGTGATAAATGGAGGGAAAATGAGGCATCCCCAGAAAAAAAAACGCGGGCATGAGAACCTTTTGGGATTTGGGGGACTGCCCTCCTCCCAACCCAAAAGTGGAGTTTATAAAAAGAAAAGATCGGGGAACAAAACTGACCTGGGGCCAGTGGCTAAAAAAGAAGCATTTTTGAAGGTGCAAAACCATTAACGATCCACAGTGTGGAAAAATTTTCACTTCTAACCAAAGCGTATGCTTGTCTCCCCCCTATACACTGAAAAAGTATTGGGGGGGGGTTTTGGGCAAGAGGGTCTTATTTTTTCCTTAGGGGACTTATTTTCAATAAAATTTAATTTGCATAAAGTTTATGAATATTTTATGCACTTAGAGCATAATTTTAGCTTGATTTTTTTTCTATTTTTATTTTGTAGAATTTATTGATAATTTTTAAAGTTTAAACTTTTTTAATATTTTTTATTAACGGTATTCGCCGCAAGACCTTTCGTTTTGGGGGCAATTTTTAAATAACAATCAATACACTAATTCTGGTGTTGGAACCCCACTTCCCCCCTTGGGAAAACAGTCAGCTAGATTTAGTCGGAATTGGGAAGGGGGGAGATCCGAAGCAAAATCAGAGAAGATTTCTCAGCTATTTTCTAAGTACCCGGTCAATGCAAAATCAGATGATTCAAAATCGAAAAAGGGGTGGCTTTTCGCATGACGAAGGGAAAAGATCTGGGAGTCTTTTTCTAGCACCTCGATCCACTGCAGAGTTTCATGCCATCCTTGGAAACCCAAATTTAAAATGACTAAGATCTTCGAACCAAAATATTTGGAATATTTCGAACTCGTAGGGCCCTTTCAAAACAAAAGAGTTAAAATCATCACATCCAGTAGGGGGGAGGGTTAATTGGCTTGCCTGATATCCAAAAGTAAAAATAACTCGTTTGGGGCCAGCGCAGTTTGGATCATGGGAATGACGACTGTTTGAAGGCCAGGCATTTTCCACTCGCCTTTTGTCTCTTTTCCCCTCCTAACCCCGCTTGAAACCGCCAGGAATTTTCTTGTGATAAATGGAAGGAACGGGAGCTCCTCCGAAAAAACTGCGAAGATTAGAGATTACCTGGCAGTTTGGTGCTAGCATCCATCACAACATGAGTCTTTTTTGCTTTAAAACTCTGGGCCCATAAAGGGAAAAAATGCAGCAAACTTTTAGGGGGCCCCTGAGCCCTTAACGACACACATGTAGTGGAAAAATGTCAACATTCTGAGACCAAAATTTTGTATTGTCCCCCCCCATTACCTGAAAAATGATGGGGGGGGATTTGATATAGAGGGTTTATTAGTTTTCCCTTTGGAGACTAATTTTAAGAAAATTAACATGCATCGTTTTTTCAAAAAATTTTTTACATTTAAGGTAATTTATGCTTTTTTTTAAATATATTCAAAGTTATTTTTTAAGAATTTTTTAATTTTTTAAAGTTTTAACATTTTTTAATTTTTTTTTTAACGGTTCGCCCCTAATGACCTTACTGTTGACGCGGGGATTTTTAAAAATCAAAATTTAAACATCCCATAAAGAAATGTTTTTCTGGTGTCAGATTAAAACCGCCCAAGGGTTTTTGACCCAAAAATACGATCTACTGTGCCATCGCCGCACAGTGGTTATGTACCCCCAGAGGAAATTTTGGGCGCAGGGTATATAAAAAGAGCTTTTATACCATGAAATTTTTTCATGGGTAAAGGGAAAATTTTGGAAAAAGAAACGATTCAAATTTTTAATCTTTCTCAAAATTTGCCTTAAACTTTCCCCCTTCCGACGTGCAAAAAGCGGAACGTTTTTTTTGCACTTAAATTTAAATTAAAAAAAAAACATAAAATTGCTACAACTACCCTTTAAATCATTAAAATTTGGGCAAACATGCCAGATGTGCCCCGCACGATTCCCCCAAAGTATGGCTTATGGCTCTTTTTTTACTGATATTTTTTTCATGCCAATTTCATCAGCATACTATATTTAAAAAATGAAATTTACTCTGAAATTCCCAAATTTATCCCTTTTTTCGTCAAAGAAAACTGTAATTTATGACGTCATAGTGTTTAAAACTAATCATAACTAAAGAAAAAAAAATATAATTATCTTTGTCAGTGAACACAAATGGTAACCCGACAGCATTTGTATGTGTGTTTTGATATTACAGTGATTTTATTAGTTGGGTTTCCTGTTTTTATAATCTTGTAATGATTTGTTATACTAAAATTAATCTTATAATTACTTAATAATTAAATGTATTTTCACGTTATGGTTAGTATATGTTTTTTTAGCCTTCAACCCATCAAATATAGAGAGCTAGTTATCTGAATTAATTCTAAAGTATTTTTGAATATGGCTCTTTAATTAAAATTTACACCACTATATCAAGAATAACTAATTTGAAAGATTATTATGTATGGCATAATAACATATAGATATATTATGTATGTGTGTGTGGTGTGTGTGTGTGTGTTGTGTGTGTGTGCGTGCGTGCGTGTGTGTGGTTGTTGTGTGTGTGTGTGTGTGTGCAATATGGTAGATATGAATATAGATCGATAAATAGATAGGCAAATATATAGATTGACTAATTGTCTGAAGGTTTAAAGTAGATAAAAGATATGGATTTACAGCATAGACATACATTTAGATAGATAGACGATATATACACTATAGATACATAGACAGATAGTTATATAGACAAATAAAAAATAGACAGACAGATAGATAGATATACAGTATACAGTACAGATAGATATAGATATAGATAGTTAGATAAACACAGATGGATATATGTATGTATGCATGTATATGGAAAATTTATATGATTAAAAATATTTATATACACATTTGTATTTACCAAAATATATATTTTATATATATATATATATATATATATTATATACATACATATATAAATTTACACGTGTGTTGTGTGTGTGGTGTGGGTTGGGGTGTGTGTGTGTGTGTGGGGGTTTGTGGTGTGTGTGGGGTACAATATATAGATGATTGTGTGTGTGTGTGTGCTAGACAGATAGAGAGGTAGATCGAAAGATAGATAGAAATAGACAGATATTTAGAATATGAATTAGACCCAAGACGGGGTTTCCCCAGCAAAGAGGGTCTCCCGCTAGCAGCTGACGAGCTTCTGCGTTTGCTTCTCTGCACCCATCCATTCTCAGCTGTAAACAAAAGGGAAGAGTTTTTTCTCCTTGAAAGTGCCGCCCCTTCCTGCCTTGGCTTATGATCCGTCCCGGTGCTGGTTTCTCGAGATGCAAGTATGATTCTGAATTTCCTACTATATATGTGTTGTCCTTAGTTGGTGTTGATTGCGAATAGCTACGACAATATTTGAAGAGAGTTTGTCCTTTTAGAGGCGTTTTTGCTTGTGTATGCTGTAGAAAACTAATTCTTTCATCTTTTCTATATCCCAAGTAAGCATTCATCAACAAACTTTCCTTTGAAATCAAAGAACATTTTGCCCTATGTGACTCATTTATTCACAACACATTTGTGCTCCCCTTTCGACAGATGCAACAGCAGCATTGCATTATGGAAGGTACATACAACAGGTTAAGCAGTACGGTATTAGTCGACTGTTAAGGCGCGGGTGCTCTGGTAAATTTGACTAACTGTGGATCACGACTAGGATTTTGTCACAACCACACAAGCAGAATGGGGGATGTACACGTATGGTAACTAAGAGTGCGGCGTGAAGTGGAAGGGCGAGAGAGCCTGCCTTTTTATACTACCTAAATTTTCAGATTTCAAGGGTTTTTTCATACTTAATGAGGTGAAGAATGTTTACATATAGATATTTATTGTTATCACATTTTTTTATCATACAGAAAAATTGTTAAAGGAGTTAGCATATTGTGAGAAGAGAAGAGTGAAAGAAGCTAAAGTGACAGTTTAAAAAGAAGAAGCCCAAGATCGACCCCCTGCAAGTCAGCAGTTAAAAGAATACTTATCATATAGATATAGATAATATTATATTTTTTTTTTTCATTTCTTTATCGGTCTTTTTTATTCCTGCCTCACGCTGCACTTTCTTTGCCGCCCCCCCCCCCCCCTTTTCACTGTATTTCTTATGGTGCTCCTTGATTCTTGTATACACTTGTATGTGAGTACTATGAGTTCGGCCTTTCTTGTTCCAGTTTCTTCCAGCTGCTATTCAAGTCTTTTGCGAGAGGATGCCACCACTGGCAGCATGACCCATAGCATTCCAGTTCAAATCATGATGTATGAAGTCATTTTCCCGGGAAATTATATTTTCTTTAGGCAAGATTTGCTTTCCAGCTGAACGGCATAGTACTGTCAGTCATCAGTGCACTGACGGTCGGGTTCTTCGGCGGTGGGTAAGTTCGCTTTGCTTTTACTTGTCTTCCAGTTTTTAGCTTTTACTTGTCTCCAGTTTCCAGCATTATTAAGAATTGAGGATGGCTCTCGCACTAAATTTGCGCCAATTGGGGCATCATAGCTTAAAACTGGCAACTGCCATCCTCACTCGGGGTCCTCCCCCCGGGAACCTCCTCTTCGAGGTCAGGATTTGAGCTCCCACTCTGAGGTGAGTCAGCCTTTGGGTGGCTGTCTCACTGGAGAAGGTGGAGGAAGGATCCAAACATGATGCCTATCCTATCTACCCTGTGCACTGCGAAGACGGAGTCATGGAGGTTGAGCAATGCTGTGGGTGAGTACCGTCTCTTTGGTCCCTTATTCCCCGCAAACTGGTGGCCTGATCGTGGCCTGGCCAGCTAAATCGGCTGGTTTCTTCGGGAGGCTAGGGTCAAAAGTCAATGTCGCCGTTGGCACTCACACTGGTCCGTGAGTGGCGGTACAACGGCCATTTGGCTGCGTATATCCTCTCACCACCCCTATGGTTGTTAGACATTATGTCTACATACAGCTTCCCCTTTTGACTACGTGTGGGTGGGGCGTTAGAGCATGAAATAGCTGCTAATTTCAAGGTAAATGTTCCTCATAACCCCCACAAAATAGATATATAAATGATGACGAACGTGCAGGCCCAGACCACGGTATCACTCTGACAGATATACATAGCTTCTAGTGCAAGAGAAAAGAAAATCCCAAAACACAGTTGGACTCTGGTCAGACTTGCTGCCTAAAATGGATCAACATCAGTCATAAAAAAGTCTGTCCATTGAGAGTGTCCAACAGATTGGACTCTAGTGCTGGCCTCTCCCAGGCCAGCACGAACCAAGCTGAAAACCGGTCCGAAACGACTCTGAGGGAAAGTCTAGACCCCCTAGGCGTTTCCCACAGTTTAAGGTCCATCTCTAAACCTGAAGCTTCGACAATGCCTACAATTGGTGATGAGCACTGGAGATGCAAAGAAAAATCGGTTGTCAATCCGGGTGCCAGAGGACCAGGCCATGATTATCATGCCCAAAGACCAAGCTACCCTCGAATTCCTGCAGGAAACTAAGGAGGTTAAAGATGGCAGTGTGTGTCTCGCTAATATGAGATGGTGCTACTGGCTTCTCACTTTAGTATGATGTGGATTTGTACATCACTCCACAAGTTGAGCCTTCCAAATGTCGAAGGAAGAATCCAACAAGGCAAGTCCTGGTTGACCCTGAAAGGGACCATTACTACCCTCGATCTGGGCACCTCAACCTAAGAACTTATGTGCCTGAGCCACTTTGGTGCTTTAAATGCCAAAAATACGGTCACCGCTAGCTGCCAAGGCCAAGCCTAAATGGGTGTCTGTGCAAGGCACGCAACACTGAGTGTGACTTAAAGGCACACAAGGAAGGTCAAAGGGTCATAAAAGCCAACTGTCCCAACTGGAATCACATTCTGGAGCGGGCTTGCTCTGCAGGAAGAGGCAGCCCCTTGAGCGACAAGAGGTTCACAAAAAGCTACCAGACTGTGTTACTGCTCCCCAGGCACCCATGTCGTGGACAGAACAAAGGAGAAAAGCTTCCCGACCTCCAACCCCCTAACGGGAGCCGCCTGCCGTGGTGAGGGGGCTGATTGATTGATTATTTAAATATCTGCGCGGTCAACAACTAAGTTCATTAGCGGCGAATACCTTGTAAATAGAAATATAAAATGTTTAAAACTTTTAAAAAAATTATCAATATAAATATCTTACCAATAACAATAAATAGATTAAAAATCAAAACATAAAATTATGCTATAAGGCATAAAATGATTGCATAAACATTATGCATAATTAGTATTTTATTGAAAATATAAGTCTCCTCAAGGAAATTAATAAGACCCTCTATGCCGGCACAATCTTCCCCCAATACATTTTCAGTGTATATGGGGGAGACAAGTACATACGGCTTTGGTCTGAGAATGTTGCACATCGTTCCATACATGTGCGATCGTTAATGGCTCTTGGCATCCTCACAAAGTGCTTACATTTTAGCATCATGGCCAGATGTGACTCGTCTTGTTGTGCCCGATTCTTAGTCTTGTTAATACCAACTTCCACTTTTCGTTGGACGGAGCTAGTCGCCCAACTGCCAAGTCATTCTAATGTCTCGCAGTTGTTTCTGGAGGTTATGGCTCATTGTCCTCCATTTATCACGAAGCAACTTCTGAATGCTGGGTTTTTCAGGGTCGGTCTGTGTGTGGGAGAGGAAAACGAGCATCAAACAAGGCTGAGCAGCAGCTGCTCTGGCCTTATGATCAGCTCGCTCATTCCCACTGATACCAACATGCGCGTGGCACCCAACATAGAGGTATCTTTTTACGTTTGTTGACATCAGTGCAAGCCAAGCTTGACCTCCCGCACTATGGATGTGATGAGTTAAGCTCTGATGCTTGCAAGGCATACGAAGAGTCACAATATATCACACAGAAGGGTTCGTTACGATCTCTAGTATCTTAACTGCTGTAAGGATGGCATGTAAACTATGCACGTGGAAGATCGAGGCTGCTAGAGAAAGACTGCCAGATTGCAGTTTCTTCCTTCTGCTCACTGCTGCAAAACCACGCAATATTCAGATACGAACCATACTGTATAAATTGCATCTGATCCCGGTATTTAGAATATGCTGAAGAAAATTTCTCTCGACTATCTGGCTTCGGATCTCTACTGCCTTTCCCAATTCCGACTAAATCAGACCGACTGATTAGCCCAAAGGTGGAATTGGGGAATTCCAACAGCCAGAACCTTAGAGAGATTTAAATTAAGATCTTCCACAAGATTCTCATTTCGCCACCATAGGATCGCTATCCTCAAGGGGGTTGAAAACCAATTGGGATGTAGGAGATCCTGGAATCCTTTGTAGTCTCGGTAGTAATCAGATTCATGTATTCTTGGTGTAATGAAAGAGGTGGTTTACTCCACTCTCAGCAGACAGGGACTCCACAGGTAAGAAGACCGAAGCCCCGTAAGATTTCTGAGAGCTTCATTATGAACGAGTTAACCATCCGTAGAAACAGTGGGAGTTGCAGGATGAATAAGCTTCCATACCATAATCAAGCTTACTACGAATAAGCGCTCGGTAAGCGCAGAAAGCGTTGTGCTGTGCACCCAAGATAAATTGAAAGAACCCGCAAAATACTAGTGCTGTGTAGCCTTTACTTTCAACTGTTTGATGTGAGGCACCATGTAGTCTTGAGTCAAAAAATTAGACCCAAGTACTTCACCTCTTGGACAAAAAATTGCAGGGAGTTTGCTCTAAATAGAGGGAAGGATGGAAATTTTCCTCGTTTGTGGAAATGCCATAGCCATTGTCTTGCTTGGAGAAAATTTGAACCCATGAATGTGGCCACTGACACACCTGATTTACGCAGAGCATGTGTCCTGCACACCTGTAAGCTCCTCCTGATCAGTACTCAGTGTAAAGTCATCCACATACAGATTACATGAGGACAGAACTTGGAACAACCGTTACAATGTCATTTATAGCAATGGCAAACAGGTCCCACTTAAGACACTACCAGGTGGGACCCTTTCCAGCTGATCTTTCCAGGTTAGAGAAACTGTTTCCCACCCGACTCTAAATGTCCTGTGAGCAAGACGTTGTTATGAAGGTAGGTAATGCTCCCCTCTAAACCAATGTCATACAACTTCTTGAGTATGCCATGGCTTCCAAGTAGTATCATAAGCCTTTTCAAGGTCAAAGAAGACTGCTTACATAGGACGGCGCTGTGCTAAGGAATTCTGTATGGCAGTTTCCATCCTTACATTGCCCGCATCTGGTAGTCGATCTCAATCTTCTAAACACCATATTGATATGGAGTCAGCACGTTTTCCTCTAGCAGCCATGTCAACCTCGAAGTTTACATTAGCTCATCAGCGTGCAGATACAAACTGGTGAGGGAAATTAGTCTATAATTTCTGTGTGGAAGCATCCTTGCCAGGTCTAGGGACAGGAAGATTATAGCTTTTTCTTTTTTTTTTATGGGGAGGGCATGTACCCTACCTTATATATCTATGAAATAAGTCAACAAGAAACTTCTGGGAGCTCTTGGTAAGTGACGATATAATTTGTATGGAATAACATCACTTCCTGGCACGTCTTACGGCAAGAGCTGCAAAGCAGAGTCCATACTCCTTGCGCAAAAATGGCAAGTTGTATGGAAGTCTGCTGCAGTCCTACTGAAGAAGGACACGGGTGTCGTTCCTGTTCTGCCCGAAGAGTGGAGATCGGGCAGTTTGTTTAAGATTGCTCCGAAGGGAGATCTTGCCATGGATTAGCTAGCTCATTAGAATATCTTTTTTACTGTATGATTATGCCAATCAATCTTCACAAGCAGGTGGTGCCAGTTGATGATGCTCTTTCCAGCGATCTTACGCACCTTGTCCACATACCCATGCTAAGGGGATCCCAGAGGTTAATTCAAGGAGGACATACTGTTCCATGACGTTCGTCTGGCCTCCTTTAGCACTCGCCTAGGCCTTGGCTCGGGTCTTTTGTAATGGATCAAGGTTACCTCACTGGGCGTCGTTTCAGCTGCATTAATGTAGCTTTTCTTGCTCTGACAGTTTGTTTGAATCATCAGAACACCACGGTAATTGTCACTACTTTTGGATGGATGCTTCTGCTGCAAAGGTGCATTCGTGATGTGAAGTGATTACAGCAGCTTGAACACCTGGAAATTCATTCACAGATCCATGCAAAATACTGCAGTGATCTAAAAGATTCCAGTCTGCATGTTCAAGTCGCCATTCTGCACTCTATAGGCTGAATACCATGCACCCCTCCAAAAGTATGGAAATCTTACATACCGCCAAGTGAAATCATCGTGAATCAGGTGAGACAAATTGATAGGTCTATAATTGAGTAATGTCAGTTGAATAGCAAATGTGTGGGCGTGCGCTGTCAATAGAACTGCATCTACTTCTTAGGAGGCAAGGACTCCAAGCCCTTCCTCGAGGGTTGCACAAAGTGCACCACAGAGGTGATGCCGACCCTGAAATCTCCCAAGAGTTAGAAATGGAGTGGAACTGCCCCAAGTAGATCTTCCAAATTATTTATGTTGAGATATGTGGAGGAGGGTAGATAGATGCAACAGTGTAAGGTCTTGTCAAGCCTATTCTCACAGCTTTCGCCTGCAGGTGTTATAGGTAATGGCCTGGAAGGAAATATCTTGACGTACATCACTGTTACTCCTCATGAGGGCATTGTCAAAAGTCGCTAATGGGCTGAATTGGTAATCCTCTCAGGAAAATCAGATGATTTTCCCTGGTCATAATCTCTGGTAGGCATTACACAAAATGGTTATCTGAAGCTAGCAGAGTTGCAGTTCTTCCCATTTTGCATGAAATTCCCTGACTTTCCATTATTAGGGTATCCAGTTCTTTAAACTATTTTTCATAAGGTGTTGCGCATCCTGTGGTCAGTTTGCCCACACCTTTAGGGCTGATCCCTTTACAGGATCTTGCGAGAGTCTTTGAGGGGTTGTTTACCCGTGGAACTAGTTGCCACAGGCTCTTCCTTTTGACAGGCTCAGGATGTCTGTGCCTGGGCAAAAGAACGGGACCTGAGACTTTGCTTCAGGGGCATTCTGCCTAGCAGCAGAGGCCCTGTGGATGTGGGGCAGCTGGAGCTTGTCACCGTTGAGACCCCTGGGATCCCTTCCTGACGGCTCCAAAAAGACCCCACCTTGAAATCGATGTCTCTTTGAACAGACTCAGGATCCTTTGCCTGGCAAAGGGCAACCCGAGCCTTTGTTCAGGGGATTTGCCTAGCAGCGGGACGGCCCCTGTGGATATGGTGGCAGCCTGGGGCTGTCACCATTGAAGCTTCTGGATTGATTGATTGATATTTAAAATTATCTGCCGCGTCAACAGCTCAAGGTCATTAGCGGCGAATACTTGTTAAATAGAAATATTAAAATGTTTAAAACTTAAAATATAGCATTAAATATCTTACAAATAACAATAAAATAGATTAAAAAATCAAAGCATAAATATTATGCTCTAAGTGATACCTTTTGCATGATCCATGACAGTTCCATTGGATTAGGGATCCAGTCGTTTAGATTATTTCGTCATAAAGGTGTTTGCAGCACCTGTGGTCAAGGTTTCGCCTCCACCTTAACGTTCTTATCCATGATCCTGGGAGTACCTTTTAAGGTTCTTTACCTGTGGAACTAGTTTCACAGGTTTCCCTGGACAGGTGTCAGGATTTCTTTGCTGGCAAGAGTGGACCTGAGCCTTTGAGTCAGGGCATTCTGTACTAGCAGCGGAGGCCCTGGTGGATGTTGTGGGAGCTGGAGTCTTTGGACAGGTTCAGGATTCCTTTGCCTGGGCAAAGGGCGTTGCATGAGCCTTTAATTAAGGGGCATTCTGCTAGCCAGCAGATGCCCTGTGGAGTGGGGACAGCTGGAGCTGTCCACCGTTGAGGCCTCTGGAGCATTAATCTAATGGCTCCAAAAGACCTACTTTGGAGGGAGGAGTCTCCTCACTCCTCACTCCTACTCCGTTTTGGTGGAACTCACAGAGGCTAGTTGTCAGCAATTGCAACTGAGGGTTTAAAGGATAGTGGCAGAGTGTGTGTTTAAGAAAATTGGAGGGCAGGTGTTGGTGGGAGGAGGATGGCTCGAACGAAGCAAAGGACCTACCTGGCTGTGCAAATAGCACAGGGCATCGTCGTTTGCCTCTGGGAAAACTAACTTCTCCATGCTCCTTATTACCAATACTCTTTTTCAAATCTAGTACCTTTTTACATGCTTTGAAGAACCTTCATGAGCCTCTTTGCAGTGGTTACAGCATATTGGACCGTGGACAGTTGGTCATCTTCCTTGAGACCTGTTTACCAAACCCTTACACATACTCTTGGTGGTCCCATTTTCTTTAAAATCGCAAGAGTTGGCTCCATTGCCCATAAACCCTGCAGTGGAAGCACACATAGGGTTTGGGCACATTATGGCTTTACTGAGGGTGGTTACCAGCTAACTTAAACGATTCTGGAAGGGGACTAACGTGTTAAAGTAGAAGAAGAGTGGTATCGGACTGCTTCCAAACCATCAACTTTTTCTTAAAATGTTTTACTGCCACTACATTAAATTATCTAGTTCCCTCTCAAAGTTTCTTACTAAGAATACTCATCAGGTCTCGGGGATAAAAACAATTCCTTACACTGATTGAGGGTTTGTGAGGAGAGCATGAACTTGAGCCCCAGGAATGTTGCCTAATCGCACGCAGGACGTCACTCTCGTCTTGGTTCCAGGCAAGGCGGCGGACTTCCACGTTAGGGCTTGAGGTCCCAATGATCTGGGAGGGACCGGAGGGCACCATACTGGAGGGTCACCAGTGAGGGATGAGAAAAAATGGGCTTCTGGTGCACCAAGGCCTAGGAGAGGGGGAGGGTACCCACCCTGGTTCATTTCCATCTAGACCAGGAGAACTCTCCATGTGTGTTTGCAGTGCGTGGAATCCGTATTACCCGGAGGAAAGGAGTCTGGAGGTTGAGCGATGCTGACGCTGCGCCTGGCAGCTAGCAACACACCTCTTTGGTCCTTATCTGGTTAGAAGGGGGGGATTGATCAAGCGCTCCGAGTCAAGTCATCGGCTGGTCAAATTTGCTAGGTCAAAGCAGGCACTATTCAGTCGGTTAGCGTATAGGTCCTGCGGACTGCCATCAGTACCGCATAGTGGCTGCGTATATTTCCTCATTAACCCTGTGGCTGGTTGGTGATTTGAACCCCAAACATATAGCTCCCCTCGGGACTCCATGGGGGGTGGGGGGTGAGGAAATGAGAATTCAAATTGTATGAGTACTACAAATTTACAAAGATCTAGCTCCTCTCCCTGACGACCTGCGCAATCCCTCAAACATTCTCTCTGAAAATCAACACTGTGTCACTCGGGAAACTTTCCAGGCTTCCAAAGGGCAAGAATGGAATCGTAATGGTTAACGGGATCCCAAAACCAGGTAGTAAGGGGAAAAAGCTCCTCAATCCACATAAGGAGATCTTACTGGTAAATATGAAAGCATTTCATCTAGTAAGTACATGGTAGTGAAGACCATTGATGGTGTATCAATCATGGATCTTGACATTTGAGGTTCATCGGAAAATAGTGAAGTATGGTCAACGTGTCCTCGCATCACCCCACAGCGAGATGGTAGCTGATAGTGAGGTTTTGTCACCAGACGAGACGTGACCGTCTGCGTGCGATAGCAACATTCCTGGGGCTAAGTTCATGCTCTCCTCACAAAACCCTCAATTAGTGTAGGGAATTTTCTTTTTCGAGACCTGATAAGGTATTCTGAGGGAGAACTTTTAGAGGAACTAGAGAATTTTAATGTAGTGGCAGTAAAAACGTTTTAGGAAGAAAGTTGATGGTTGGAACAGTCGACCACCAGGCTCTCTTCTAACTTTTAACACATTAGTCCTTCCAGAATCAGTTAAGTTAGCATGGTACCACCTCAAGGTTAAGCATATGTGCCCAACCCTATGCGGTGCTTCCACTGCCAAAGGTATGGTCTGGCGCCAACTCTTGCCGTTTAAAGAAATGGACAACCAAGAGTATGTGTAAAGGTGTGGCTGGACAACAGGTCATCAGGAGAGACAACGGTCCAGGTCCATATGCTGTACCACTGCAAAGGAAGCTCATGAAGCTTCGTCAAAGCAATGTAAGGTACAAATTGAAAAGGAAGATATTGGTAATAAGGAGCAAGGAGAAAGTTAGTTTTCCAGAGGCAAAGCGATGGCCCGTGTTGCTATTTTGCCCACAGCCAGGTAGGTCCTTTGCTTCGGTTCTAGCCCATCCTTCCTTCCCACCACCTGTGCCCTCCAAGCTTCTTACAGCACACACTCTGCCACTTCCTCCTAAACCTTACACGCGCCCCCAAATTGCTGACACTGTCTTTGGTGAGTGTTCCACAGAACCGTGAGTAGGAGTGAGGGGTCTATGAGGAGACTCCTCCCAAAGTAGGTCTTTGGAACCATCAGGCTAGGCTCCAGAGGCCTCAACGGTGACAGCTCCAGCTGCCACAACATCCACAGGAGCCTCGCGGTAGCAGAATGCTCCTGAAGTAAAGGCTCAGGAACGCCCTTTGCCCAGGCAAAGGAATCCATGAAACCTGTCCAAAAGACTCAAGCTGCACAAACATCCACAGGGACCTCCGCTGCTAGACAGGAAGCCCATGAAGAATAGGCTCAGGTTCGTCCTTGGCCGAGGCAACGAAACTCATGACGAACATGTCCAAGGGAAACCGTGGAAACTAGTTTCACAGGTAAACAAATATTAAAAAGGTTACTCCCAGGATCCTGGAAAGGGACAGCCTAAAGGGGTGAGGCAAACCTGACCCACAGGTGCTGCCAACCACCGTATGAAGAAAATAGTTTAAGAAATGGGATACCCTAATCCAATGGAAACTGTCAGGGAATCATGCAAAAATTGGAAGAACTGCCAACATACTGATATGCTTCATGGAACCCCGTTTGGTATGCTACAAGAGAGAATTTATGGACCAGGGACCATCGTCCCATTTTCCTGAGAGGATTCCAAGTTAAGCCCAGTATGGAACCTTTGACTATGGACCTCATGGAGAGTAGCAAAATGGTACGTCAAGATATTCCCTTCCAGCATCACATGCAGAAAACATGCAGGTGAAGGCTGTGGAGATAGGTTGACCGAACCCTTACACTGTTGGCATACATCTACCTTCCTCCACAATCTCAACATTAATGATTTTGGAAGATCTTACTTGGGCAGTTGCCACATCCATTTCTACTCTTGGGAGATTTCAATGGCGGATCACCTCTGGGAGGACACTTTGTGCAAACCTCGAGGAAGGGCTTGGAGTCCTTGTCTTAAAGAGTAGATGCAGTTTTACTGACAATGACACTCCCAACACATTTGCTAATTCAAACTGGGAATTCTCCAATATGGACTATCAATAGTTCCTCACCTGATTCACAGTTGAAACTTCACTTGCAGGTCATGGAGCTTGCATGGAAGTGACCAATTTCCAATACTTTTGGAGGCCAGTGTGAAGGTATTCCAGCCAATGGAGTGCAGAGATGCGACCTTGAACATGCGGAATGGAATCTTTTTAGATCAACTGCAGTATTTCAAGGATCTTGTGAATGATTTCCAGTGTTATTCAAGATGCTGGAATTCACCTCACATCACGAATCACCTTGCAGCAGAAGCATCCATTCCGAAAAAGTAGCGGCCCATTACCGTCGACCTCCAGTAACCATGGTGGTCTGTGAGCTGCCAACAACTGTCAGAGCAGAAAAGCGCATTAAGGCAAATGAAACGACGCCCAGTGAGTAACCGTGATTCAATTACAAGAAGACCGAGCCAAGGCCAGGCGTGTGCTAAAGGAGGCTAGCGGACGTCGTGGAGACAGTATGTCTCCTCGATTAAACTCTGGACTCCCTTAGCATTGGTATGGATAAGGTACGTAGATCGCTGGAAAGAGCATATCCATGTCACAACCTGCTCTGGAAGATAAATGGCATAATCATTACAGATAAAAAGATGTTGCAAATGAGCTAGCTAAATCCATGGCAGGATCTCCTCTGGAGCAATTCTTAACACTGCTCGATTCTCCACTTTCGGGCGGACAAGGAACAACACCAGTTTATGTTCGTCAATAGGCACTGCCAGCGAACTTCCCATAAACTGCCATTTTTGCGGAAGGAGATGGACTCTGCTTTGAGCTTGCCGTAAGAACGCCCCAGAAGTGACGATATTCATACCAAATGATATTCACTTACAGAGAGCTCCCCAGAAGTTCCTGTTAGACCTATTAATATGGATCTATAGAGAGGGCACAGTCGCATCCAACATGGAGAGAAGCTAAATCAGTTTCCTGTTCCTAAACTGGACAAAGATGCTTCCCGCACCAGGAAATTACCCAGACCAATTTCCCTCCACCAGCTGGTCATTCTGCAAGCTGGATGGAGAAAAAATGGTCAATTCAGGTTGACATGGCGCTGGAAAAGAAAACATGTTGACCCCATATAATATGGCTTAGAAATTAAGATCAACCACAGATGCACTTGTGAGGATGGAAACCTGCTATACGTAATTCCTTTACACAAGCGAAGTCAAGTGATAGCAGTCTTCTTTGACCTGGAAAAGGCTTACGAACTACTTGAGAAGCATGGCATACTCATGAAGCAAACGGTATGATTGGTTTAAGAGGAGCATTTACTACTTCAGACAAAGCTTCCTTGGCTGACAGGAAAGTTAGAGTTTTGGGTAGGAACAGTTTTCTAACTGGAAGATCAGCTGAAGGGTCCACAGAGGCGTGTCTTAAGTGTGCCCTGTTGTTCATTGTTATAAATGACATTGTAAAGGTTGTTCCAAGGCTGTCTCATGTAATCTGTATTTGGGAATTTACACTGTACTGCTCAGGAGGGAAGCTTGTACAGGATGTGCAAGAGACGCATGCAGACTGCAATAATCAGGGTGTAAAGTGGACAACATATCATGGGTTCAAATTTTTCTCCAAGCAAGATCATGGTATCATTTCCAACAAACGAGGAAAGTTCATCCTGCCCTCTATTTAGGAGCAAAACCCTGCTATTGTCCAAGAGAGAGTGAAGTACTGGTCTATTTTTGACTCAAGACTTACATGGGTGCCTCACATCAAAACAGTTAAAGTGAAGGCTACAAAGCACGTAGTATTTGCGGGTTCTTTCACATTATCTTGGGGCGTGCAGACCGCCAACAACGCTTCTACGGCTTTACCAAGGCTATTCGTAGTAAAGCTTGATTATGGATGTGAAGCGTATTCATCTGCACACTCCCACTGTCTCCGGTGTTGGGAATCATAATGAAGCTCTGGAATCTGTTACTGGGGCTTTCAGGTCTTCACCTGTGGAGT
This sequence comes from Penaeus monodon, assembly GCF_015228065.2. Classification (NCBI taxonomy): domain Eukaryota; kingdom Metazoa; phylum Arthropoda; class Malacostraca; order Decapoda; family Penaeidae; genus Penaeus; species Penaeus monodon. The sequence continues at coordinate 1,602,364 of NC_051421.1, read as the reverse complement.
TCCCTGTATGCTGAGAGTGGAGAACCACCACTTTCATACACGGAACTACATTGAACTGAATTTACTACACGAGACTACAAAGGATTCCAGGATCTCCTAACATCCAAGATGGTTTTCAACCCCCTTGAGGATAGCCATCTCACACTGAAGTTAGGAGAATGCAGAATCTTGTAGAAGAACTTAATTTAAGTCTCACTAAGGTTCTGGCTGTTGGAATTCCCCAAATTCCCCCCTTAGATAAATCAAGTTGAGTGGATTTAGTCGGAATTGGGACAAGGGGATGAATCTGAAGCAAGAGTCCGAGAGAGATTCTTCAAGCCTTCTAAGTACCAAGGATCGGACACCATATATACAGATGGTCGAAATCTGAAAATGGTGTGGGCTTGCAGCAGTGAGCAGAAGGAAGACTGCAGCCTCGATCGCACTGCAGGTACATGCCATCCTTGCAGCGTTAAGATGACTAGAGATTTATGAACCATTCTATTGTCGTATATTGTGACTCTCGTAGTCGCCTTCCTTGCAAGCAATCAAGTACCTTAACTCATCACATCAATACGTGGATGGGAAGATTAAGATTGGCTTGCACTGATGTTCAACACGTAAAAAAGATACTCCATGTTGAGTGCCGGACATGTTGGTGTCAGTGGGAATGAGCGAGTGGTCAGAAGGCCAAGGCAGCTGGCCGCTCAGGCCTTTGTGCCGCTTAGCTTTCTTCTCCCACACACGACCATGAAACCAAGCATAGGAGTGTCTTCGCGAAAAGGAAGGAACAATGGAGGCATATCTCCAGAAATAAATGCGAGAGATTAGAGATGACCTGGCAGTTGGGTGACTAGCATCCATCCCAACCGAAAAGTGGAAGTTGCTTAACAAGCTAAGAATCGGGCACACAAGATTGACCTCATGGGCCGAATGATGGCTAAAAATAAAGCACTTTGTGAGTGATGCCAAGAGCCAGTAACAATCGAACATGTAGTGGAAAGATGTGCAACATTCTCAGACCAAAGGACGTATGTACTGGTCTCCCCCTTATACACTGAAGAATGTATGGGTGGAGGATTGTGAAAGAGGGTTCTTATTAGTTCCTTAGGGAGGGAATAATATTTTTAATAAAATTAATCATGAAATGTTTATGCAATAATTTCAACACTTAGGAGTATAATATTGGCTTTAATTTTCAATTTGTTATCTGTTATTTAAATATCTATTGATAGATTTTTTAAGTTTAAAACATTTTAATATTTCTATTTTAACAAGTATTGAGCCGCTAATGACTTAAGCTGTTGACGCGGGCAGATAATTTTAAAATAATCAAACAATCAATCCTCGCTACAGGCCAGAGTGTAGTTGTGATCATGGGAGACCTAGCCCTCGCATCCCTGAGGGAAGGACACGGGGTCATACATACAGACTCCAGGGCAGCCATTGACCGTCTACAGCAAAGCTCACCCTCCTGACCATTGTGCTTACCATAGCATAGAGGATTCTGCTCAGGGTAGTTTAGAAGGAGAACATTAACTGGAATCCCTAGCCACATAGGCAGCAGAAGGTGAGGCTGTGACAGACTAGCTGACATTGGCAGCTAGTCATACGACCATAAAACCAAGTCGAAAAATCTTAAGGCAGAAGTGTAATGCTCGTGCCTTTTTCCTGCAGCTTCACAGAGAGAAAACAATATCCTCCCCCTAGGCCAGATGGTACTCAGATGCCACTGGCAGAGAGATGCCTGTGGCACACGCACGAACACAAAGTATTCAAGATGGCGCCAGGCCACCCTCACCCTTTTCCTCCCTTCAAAGAACCCACTACAACTATTACCCCAACTTTACCCTGCGTGCGGGTTTAAGTCCCGGGCTCCTCTCTTTTTACTAAAATTAATTTTCCCCCCCCCCCCCCCCACCTTCCCCTATCCCCCCATTCTTCCTTCCCACTTTCTTTCCAATTTTTCCCGTTAGAATCATTCACAGACTGCACACAATGGGTGTGTGTGTGTGCGTAATTGCCCCACACACAGGAAAAAAAAAATAATATAATTTTTTGGGGGGGTTTTTGTGTGTGGTGTGTGTGTGGTGTGGTGTGTGTGAAAATTTTTTTTTTAAATTTTTATATATATTTTTTTTTTGAATTGAAAGGCCTCAACGTGTTTTACTAGGTCAAAAAGGTGTGTGTGTGTGGTTGTTTTTGTGTGTTAATTAATATGTATTACGACACACCAGTATATATGTATGTATATATATATTTAGAATACTTCCAGCGCCAGCAACCCAGAGCTACATTGCTCCGAGTTCATCATACAGTGTCTTCATTTATATGTGTATTCTTTCAACAATAAAGAGTCAAGCCATACCCTACCAACCTATCATAGTACCTACCAGTCCATTATAGGAGGTATCCATAACTTCTTACAGTGACAGCAGTATTTTTGGCGTCCTTTTGGCTTGCAAAACGAAAAAAATTTCCGATCATCGCTCGACCAATGCTTCCTACGATACAGTACTTCAAAACCACTCTTCCTTCTCTTTATGCTCCCATATGTATTAAGCTGTATAGATTATATGTGCAATCATGTTGGTTTTGCTGGATAAAGTGCTAACTGTGGTAATCGTGTAAATGAAATGGCAGCGTTCTCACTCTCACTCTATCTCTCTGACGATCGCATTACAGTGATAACACAGTATTGCCAAGAAACACGAAATATCATTCATTAAGTAAGCAATTGATTTTTCTCATTTTTAGAAATTTATATTGTTTCAACTACAACGAATCCAACACGTTCCTGATTTTCTCTCGATCTCGTTTTTACTCTTTCACTTCGTTTAATTCTCTCACTTTTTCTTTATAACAGACACCATATCATTTATTTTCTAAATTCATTAATAACTAATCTTCTCATCCCGACCTAATCTTCTCATCCCGACCTGACCTCACATTCTTTTTCCCCCCCCGGGTTGACAAAAAGGGTAAAGGGGGCTATGGAGAAGTTTTTTTTTCCAAAAAATTTGGTTGTTTTTTCGTTTTTGGGACATCATAGGAAAAACCGTGCACGGTTTAATTTTTCAAGGGGGACAAGTTCTTTTTTACAATGAAAGGAGTTTGAAACCCCGGGGTTTTGGCGTAAATCACCAAAATAGATCTCCCACTTCAACGTACTATAGTAGGTGTAGACTAAAAGTTATTCGTTCAACCAGCACTTTATGTTCGAGTAGGTGTGAGCCCATATTTACGTCCGTTCATACGTTTTGGGTTTTTAAGTAAGAATTTATTATTCATATTTTTAAATTTCACGCCTTTTTCACCTTCATGGAAGTCGCTTGCATGTGATTTTGTAATAGATACCTACAAGGGCACTGTAACGAGCGCCCATCACAGATACGTGATATGCGCTAATTTCTAGCCCTACACTTTAACAACATTGAGATTGAAAAATTTAGAAAAAAAAATTTCAGAGTAGAGTGGGATAATTATGTTTTTTCCCATCTCTTTTCAATTCACCTCATTTCATTCGGTATAAGAAGCCCCCTTGGGTTTAAGTATACATTAGACCTGGGTTTTTTCGGTTTTCAGAATTTTTTTAGCAAATAAGGGAAAAGTTGTTTCCCCAAAAAGAATCTTTGGGTTTCCCTCAAATTTCCGAGTTTGGGGAAAAAAGGGTTTTTCAAGAACCCTGTTAAAAAAACTTTTTTCCTTTTCCCCCAAACACAAAAGGTTTTTAGTTTGAATTTAATATGGTAGGAAATAAATTTTTTTTTGATAAAATTGCTAATTAAATTTTTTGTTTTAAATGAACATTAAACTTTGTGTTGTGATTTTTATTCTTTTTGTAAGTTCAAATATCACTTTCATTCTTACTCAGCTCCTATCGCTTCCCCTTGGCTCCCACTTACACACATCACTCATTCACCCCACAGAACAAAAGAAAAATTTATTAAATAGGGTTTGTTGATGTCGTAGCTGTAATTGATGGCGTGACACCAGATAATGGCATATCCCTTTTTCCGTGATTTTTCCAGTCCCTTGGGAAGTGACAGTAAATGATGCACAATTTTTTTATTTATATTTTTTTTTTTTTCTTAAAAGGGGACAAGAAGTGGTTCAAGTAGATCCCCACAGGCTGCCGTTCAGGAAATTTTTTAGTCAAGCAAAGGGCCTTGCGGACCACTACTTTCGTTTTTCCCTCCTCAATTTTTTTTCTTTGTGAGAAAAAACAAAAAACGAATAAAGACAAGATGTTAGTAACAATTAAAATTCCCCCTCTCATTTTCCCCCTCTTTTCTCTTACTATTTTTTGGGCCCTTTTGTGCATGATCTTGGGTTTACAGAAAAAGTATAGCGTTGGACCAAGGATATCCGGGCACGACCGAAGGAAGAACCCGCTTCAGAACAAAACACCGGAAGAAACGCCCTAGGCCTGCGGAACAGTTCCTCAGGCCTTAGGCTTTCCCTAGGATGTAGTGGAAAAGGGCGTTTCCCGGGAGACCAGCGAAGGATCAGGACTCCCCAAAAACAGGCACCAGGATGGTTTTTTGGAAGAGCGATGCCTGCAGGACGCCCTAATCAAGTCAAATTCCAGGGCTCAAACAGCGAGGTATAAACTCCCCAAAAATGCTACAGATCAAAACAAAAGCTATGTGGACGCCGGAGATCACGCAGCCCAAAAAGGCGAGACCCTTTGGGACGTGTGGACGTTTAGGATGGGTCGAGGACGTGCCTTTAGAAAGAAAAAGACCACCCAAACAGGGCCCGACAAAAATGGGTTTATCATTGAAGCAAATCAAAAAGTCCCTAGAGGCGAGGGCCAAAGTAGGGGGACCGAGGCCCAAAATGGCGATCATAAACATTAAAAAGCCAGCCTTTTAAAAAATGCCCCCTAAATTAATCCATATTTTTTCTCTTCGTGGGCTCCCTATTGGTTTTTAAAAACCCGCATCCCAGCAAGGATCAAGTGGGCAGGGGTTTTGCTTTGGTCAATCCCACCCATCAGTTTGGGCCCCAAGAGTCAAACTGTAAAGAACCTTTCAGGTCCCGCCTCCCCCCCCCAAAAAAGGGTGGCCGACTGCGTCCCCACGTTCCCGTTCATCATATCGTGTCTTTATTTATTTTTTTGTACTCTTTCAACAAATAAATAAAAAAAATGTACACATAAACTATCCCCTGTCCAAAAAAGTCCATTGTACTGGATATCCATAGCCTTTTACAAAAACGTGCGTTTGGGGTGTTTAGCCGCCGCTGGTAAATCACTACTTCCCTATTATTCTGGGATTTACTTATTTTGTAAAAACTACCCAAACGGGGAGGCTTTTATCGTTAAAATTCATCTTCTGTGTCACCCTCCCCAGGAGGGTAGTGGTTTGTGACCGGGCCCGGTCAACACATGGTCCATATCAAACCCCTAAAAAAACTGAACCCTTTAGAACTTGTTTGTGTGAGGGGTCGTTCCCTAGGAAGTGATGGTGGCTCCCTTTATGTTTATCGATGCTGGGGGGGTAAATGGGATCATTACCCAAAAATAAAGTATAACCCTATGAAATGAATGTTTTCTTGACGTCCCAGCATATGTAGTTTAAAAAGGGGGAGGGGAGTTCGAGGGGAACCTCCGTGCCGTCAAAAAGCCCTGAAACTGGGAAACAGCTGATATTTTTGGGTGTTCCCCCAAGGGGTATGTATTAATATTGTAGGGGAAATTCTTTATTTATAATCAAATATGTTTGGGTTTTTAGGGGGTTTTATGTATTGTATGGGACGCAAATTTTATTTAAAACGATTTATTATTAACAGGTTTGGGGCGTACCGAAAAATCTTTAAACGAGTGCTACGCAGTGGTATCAGTCCAAACCCCAAAACCCCAAAGACAAATCAAAGGGGTTTTTTCGGCGGCCCCAGCAAACGCAAAAGGGTGCTAATTACCAAAAACGACCTAACCGGAGTCGACGGTTGGGGCATCCCTGCCCGGGGGACAGACGGAAAAAGGGGCAGCGCGCGCGGCTGCTGAAGAACCCCAGTCAAAAAAAACCCTCTAGGGAAAACTACTCGCGCGTTTACGAGAATGAAAAAAGGGAAAAGTTGAAAAGCCTAGTAAAAACCAAAGTGGGACGTCTCGGATTTTCCTGTGTTCTGGACGTTTTTTAAACGGGGATAAACCCCCTAAACCCGGGGTTTTGCCCTTTATACTCAGAGTGTGCGGGGGTTGTGTGTGTGACATACCCAAAATTGTGTCGGATATTAGGGGTCAGGGCCCTCCAGAAAAAACAGTCCCTAGAAAAAAATTAAAACGAATACTGAGTTTTGATGCTAAGGAAAAAGGGTCCCTTGTCCCAACGCCCGTGGGCGAGCCCTGGTGAATGTATGTGTGCAGAAACTTGCCCCTTGGCGCTGGGCCCCCTTTCCCCGCCCCCGGGGCCCGAAAGGGAAAATTAATCCCCCAAAAAGCGGCCCGGGAAAAACCCCCCCCCCTCACTGCCCTTAAAAAAAAACCATGGGAGAGGGGGGGGAGCGCCCCGACCCCCCCCATTTCCCAGTGCCAACTACCACCCCTAAACCCCTCCACTTTTATGGGAGGGATTGATTCCCCCAAAAACATAGGGATGTAAACGTGTGGTTTCGACGCCGCCCCTGTTTGCTGATAACGAGGGTTTCCAAAACCTTTCAGCCCAAAAGGGAAAAAAAAGTAAAAACCCATGCCGAAAAAACACCAGAAAACCAAACCAAAAAAGAAAACGGAATGCCCAAAAAAGCGCAAACCCCAATCCCCCCCCGGGAGAGGTACATTAAAAGGGTTTTTTCCCTGGGGAAAACACGATTTTCCGTCGTTTAAAAAAAGGTGGATGAGGGAGGTCACCCATTTGCCGCCCCTCCAAGGGGAAAGGGGCCCGCAAAGAAATGGTTGCGGGGGGTTTGGGATATCCTCGCGCTACGTCTATGTAAAACGGAGAAAAACCCAACAATATGGGGCCCATGATGTTTAAATGGCATTTTTGGGGGGGTCTCTCTCCCAAAACAAGACGATTTCAGCCAAAAAAAGAAAAAAAGGGGGAATACCGGGTTTACCAGGTTTCCAAAGGGGCGGCCGTGAGGAAGCCCCTCCTTTTCCCGGGCTTTTTTTAAACCCCGGAGGATCTATAAGGAGGGACAGCCCTTAAACAGGCCCCATCTTGTATGGACCCGGGTTTGAACAGCCCCCACCTACAACCCCCAAATTCTTTGGGAAGATACTAGAGCCGAGCTCCATTCAAACCGTGGTGTCAGAGGTTGTAGTCGCTACAAGTGTCAAGGTTATGGCCGAAAGGCTAAATATTAAAGGAAAGGAAACCAGGTGTGCTGCCCTGGCAGGAGTTTCACCGGGCCAAAGGGGACTGCCCGGGAAAAAAAAACGAGGGAAAAGGGACAAGGGAAAAGAGGACCCCCGCCACCATCTTTAAAAGAGGGGGCGTCAGGTCCCAAAACCCCCCGGGGGGGGTTTGTGGGGTTTCCCCACCGAAACTCCCCCCCAAAAAACCGCACGAGCACCCCCCCCATGCCCCGCCGTCCCCATGGGCCCGGGAGTGGCGTTTGCCCACCCACCCCACACACACCCCCCCTGGGCCGCGTTGACGTCACCAACCCCGGGAATTTTCCCCGAACTGCCGGGGGGTTTTCCCCACCCCTAGGAAACAGTGCCCGGGAAAACCTTTGGGTTGAAAAAAAGACATGGATACGGCCGGGGAAAAAAGGGAAAATCGGGAAAAGAGATTCCTGAAATAAAAAAAAAAGCATCGGCAAGAGATTGCTGAATTAAAAAAAAAGATAATGGAAAAACAAAAGTGTTTCGTGTAGACAGGGAAAATTGCTTTTTCCTGATGATGTTAGGGGTTTGTCAGTGATTTTTGAAAATACAAAATGGGGCCCTCGATATTTTTTTTTACGCACGAAAAAAGTGACGTGAGACGGGGAAAATGGGGGGGGTTTTATGATGTTAGTGAGTTAAAAAAACGAAGAGGTCTCTGAAAATTATTATTACGCACGTGCTTTTGATGATGTTATTGAGTTAGGGGATTTGACAATACGAATAGGTCTTGATATTATTTTTACCACGGCGGACCATCTGAAAACAGTGCGCCCGTGACCGAAAAAAGGACGCTGACAAAAGATGAAAAGGAAACGGCTGATCTGTGGGACATCCTCAAAAAATTTCTATAGTACGGTTTAAATGGTATAGTATCAATAGGGGAAAGCGCGCAAACAGATAAATAAAGAGATACAAAAAAAAATACGAAATGCAGTAAAGAAATATCCCGATTTAAAGGGGTTTCATCAAACAGAAATTTGACCAATCATTTAAAACATGGGGTTGGTTGGGGAAAAAGAAAAAAATTTACTTTTCTTTCATGGAATATACGTGGTGTAAACCGTAAAAAATTATGACTTGTTTTCTATATTAAATAACAATAATGTTGACGTTATCTGTTTACAAGACCCCTTCAATCAGTCACTAAAAAAAAAAAAAACCGCCCCTAGAATTAGAGGCTACCACTCCTATACGAACACAGGAATGACAGGCCTTTTTGACTTATTTCAGTGACACCTTACCCCCTAAGTTGGGGGCAGAAATCTAATGACAATAATGTGCAGAAATCACTTTTACATATTGAACAGCCTTGGGTTTTCTCTTGTACAATTTTACGCAGGTGTAGAAAGTTTCAGACTGATTCACGCCCAATTTTCAAAATCACGGCCCCCCAAAAATATGCTTTGGGAGTTTTTAAATGCTAAAACATTATACTTTTGGAGATAGTCAATGCAAGAAAATGGCGAAGATTTCCCGGACATTTTGTAAACAACAGATTTGACTATAGGATACGACAGGCAAACTCACGTGGGGGGGGGCGGGCTAGTTATGTAATGGGAAAGGGATCTTGTGCATGGAAAGTCGGGGAAGCATGTTTCAACAGAGCTAACAGTGACCACTTTGCAATAGAAAACGAGATACCTGTTATAATACTCAGTCCCCCAAAAAAAAAATAGGGTCAAAATTTCTTTTCCCCCCTTCCCTTTGAGCATCACTTTAAATCACGTATCTATGACTGGTTAAAAAAATTTATTACACGTAACAAGTTTTGTTTAATTTTTCCCTGGACTGACAACAGTGGTCATGATTACTACAACCTTGGGTCTGCCCAAAAGGGAAAAAATTCAAGAACACAACTCACAACGCTGCAAAAAAACCTAAGTGGGTCGGTGACCCAAACATTATTAAGGGAAAAAAAACGATTTTCCGGAGTTTTTATGATTCTACAAACAGGAAAATTTACCCTGAAACCTTATTGAATTTTTTAAAAAGCTAAAAAAAACCCTAGGGGAATTAAAAACTCATTTCAGAAATAAACATTTGGGAACTTTCCCTACAAAGCTTTAAAACAATAACACCTAAATGTCGGGGGTCGGGAAAAAAAAATCGAATTTCAGGAAAACCCAAACAACCCCCCCCCAGTTCCATATTTCCTTTTGCACAAGCAGATATGCTCCTTAGTCGGGAAAGGCTGGACGCCCAAATTGGGGTCATTTTTCCCAAAAATTTTCAGGACCCACCTTAGCAATCTAAAATTGCACGAAAATTTGCCTTTTTAAATTTGGATGTTTGATACTGCCCCCTCAGATTTTGGGGTGAATCCTGAGTGGGACTGAACAATGCCCCTGATCAAAGGAAAGGGGCCCCGCCCCGGTGAGGTTTGGGAATTCCTATAGGTCCCCCCGGGCCTTATAGCTCGGGTACCGGGTAACCCCCTTTTGCCCCTTATACATTTTAAGTTTTTTCACAAGGTATTCTGCCTGGCTCCGGGAACCGCACAAAAACATCCCTATACCAAAATCAAACACTGAAAAAATAGGGGGCCCAATTTATTAAACCTCATGTGTATGCAAAGTTTTTAGAAAGGAAAATTTTTTAAACAAAATCAGTCCCGGGTTTAAAAGGGTAAATTATCTCCACGGGGACTGTACGGATTTCTATGGGGGACGTACACCCCCCCCTTGCTTTGCAGATTTATTTTCCCCCACTCAACCCAGGGAAGCACACTGTTTTTCTTGCCCTTAATTCAGTTTTTTTGACATTCCCAAACAGAGAAGTTTATCCTAGAAAAAATTTAGTAACCCTTTGGCCCCGGGGGTAAAATATTGAACTGGATTAGAAGTATCTTTTCAAAACAGATTTTAAAGGGGTTTTCCCTTTTTTCGGGGGAGTGAGAAGTTCCATTTAAACAGTTTTTTTTAAAATTGGGACCCCACAGGGGGGGAGTTCTCAGCCCTATGCTTTTTCAATGCCTCATGCACAACCCGGGTGGCAAAATTATCCATTTGGGGGATGGTAATTTCCCATTTTTGCTATGCTGAGGGACATTTTGGTCAGAGCATCATCACAAGTGAGGATGCAAATAATTCTCGACAGAATCAAAAAGAAAAGGGCACAGATTTGGGGTTTAGTCTTTTCCCCGCGAAAAAAACAATGGCTCAAAAACCCGTATCATCCCCCCCACCCACTTTTGCATAGGTGACCGGAAAGTTTGAAAATTATGCCAAAGTAAAAATTTATCTCGGGGTAAAATGAAAATGATGCAGACCTGGTCCTTCTCTAAAAAAGAGACTCGGGGAGAGATTGAAACCTTTAAAATTTCCTTGTGGGAAAGAGAAACTTTGGCATCAATTTTAAAGCTCGCTAGCTTTTTTATTTTGGCTTTTATAAGGTCAGTTGTAGACTACCATGCCTGAATTTGGGTTGCATTTGAAGGAATCAAAAAATAGGTAGTTTGGGGGTAGTGAAAAAATAAACAGAGGTTTTTCCCCCGGCCCGCCCGAAAAAACAGAAAGGGATAGTAAACAGAATCAAAATTTAAAACTTACCATCCATTTCTGATAGAATAATATTTATTTCCACCATTTTTTGGGGTAAAAAAGCTCTGGGGGAAAACCCTTTCGTATCTCTCAGTTTTCCCAAAAAAACAACTGCAACAAAAATCACCCCAAGTAGACGTGACAAATCACACAAAAGGGGCCCCCTGATACAAAAAATCTCCATGAACATTTTTAAAAACTCTGTTCCAATTAGTAAAATCCCAAAAAGGTCGCCCCATTCCCCCATGGAAAAATTAAAACATTGATCGGCCCTTACATGTCTACCAAAAAAAAAACGGGGTGCTCCCCTGTGTGTTAAAACAATTTGCGCTAGCAAGGGAAACCGGAACACACAAATCTAGGGGTGAGATGCTATGAGGGGTTAAAACCCCCCGGAAATCCGTCCCAGTCTGGATACAAAGCTGGTTGTGCTGCGCTGTAACAAAAATGGTTTTACTACAACTAAATTAATATGAGAATACAAAACGGGGCCAGCATTTACACAAACGGAGCGCGGGTTATACTCCTCGAAAAGGGAAAATTCCCTTAATGCCCTGGGGGCTCTGGAGTATTTTTCCTGTAAACTCTAAAAGTGCCTTCGGACGCTAAATTTTTTCAAAGCAGGGGGCATAAGAAATTGTGAGTTGAAATTAAGCGAACGTAACCAAATGCAACAGAGCGTAATTTCAACATTCAGTTTGTATGGTTTACCATCTATGTTGGCATACGCCAACACCAGTAACAAATTGGCCCGAAAGAAGCCTCCCGCAAGGATATTGTGAACTAGATCTTGGGATGCCTCTTGCTGGGGTTTGCACATATATTGAAAATTCTCAAAAGGGGAAGGGAACTAGAAAGATCTGTTTAAACACTAAAAGGGCCTGAAAGCTGTCCCATAAGGCACTACGATCAGTATAGGGTGGAAAGGGCCTTCTATGGGTGGCCCCAAAGTCAAACCAGACAGTGTGACGTGGTTATTGCCAAATACGTTTGGGTTACAAATGTACTGGAACTGCACTTTTGCAAGAAGTGCAGATAAATCTAGATGTAGACTGTGTAACGAAGAAACAAACAAAAGCTTTAAAAGCACTATATCTCGAATGTCATGTATACACCCCTTTTAGACCACCAACATGATTATAAAAAACTAGGGAATATTTCATTTCATTGATACTTTGGGAAAAGATAAAACTCGTACTATACCCAAAATTTTTACTATGTGAAAACCTCCCGTATGCAAAAAACCAGTGTTATTCAAACACAGTGGCAAAAGCATATGTAAGTAAAAATTTTTTTTTATGATGTTTTGATTTATATTTATTTTTTACTTGTACAACACAGTAGTTACAGACACTTACAATGTCAGATATATTTTAACCCTGAAATCATGTTTGCCCCGCCTGCGCAGATACCCGGGGTGGTAAATAAATTTTATTTAAATTTAAACCCTTAAACTGAAAAGGGGATTGTTTTCGTGCCCCACTGTTGGTGTTCTTGCGTGCGTAACCTTCACTCTAAAAAGGGGAAAAATTTTCAAATATCGTGTGATGTGTTAGAATCAGTGTGCGGGGGTTTCAGTACGAAAAAATCCTGGTGTTGTGTTTATTGGGGTTTAAAAACCCAGTGTTGTGTTTTTTAAATTTGGGGTTTATTAAGGATTTAAAAAAACCCAGTGTTGTGTTTTTTAAAGGGATTTAAAAAAAACCCACTTTGCAGTTTTGTGTTTTTTAAGGATTTTAAAACCCCCCGGTGTTGTGTTTTTTAAAGGATTTAAAAACCCACGGTTTTTGTTTTTTTAAGAAGTAAAAATCCACAGGTTGTGTTGTTTTCTTTAAAGGGTTTTTGGAACCCCCACAGTGTTGTTTTTCGTTAAGGAGTTAAAAAACCCACATGTTGGGTTCTTTAAAGGGAGTTAAAAACCCCCCCCCCAAAGTTTTTGTTTTCGTTAAGGATTAAAAACCCCATTGTTGTTTTTCGCAAAGGAGTTGAAAACCCACATGTTTTTTTTATTGGGTGTAAAAACCCTCGGTGCGCATTTTTGCAGATTCAATCCCTCGGTGTGGGCATTTTGCAGGGGTAAAATACCCTGGTGTGCATTCTTGAAAGAGTAAAAAATTCCCCCTGGGTGCTGCATTTTTTCCCAGATTTAAAATACCCTCGGTGCTGCATTTTTTTTGCAGATCAAAATCCCCTCGGTGTGCCCCTTGCAGAGTAAAATACCCTCGGTGCTGCTTTCTTGCAGAGTCAAACCCCTCGGTGCGGGCATTCTTGCAGACAAATACCCTCGGTGCGGCATCCTTGCAGAGTAAAAATACCATCGGTCCCTGCACCCTTTGGCAGGGGTCAATACCCTGGGTTTGCTGCATTCTTGCAGAGTCAAATACCCTGGGTCCTGCATTCTTGCAGAGCAAATACCCCCCGGTGCTGCTTTTTCCCGAGTCAAAAAACCCTGGGGTGCGGGCACCCTTTCAGAGTCAAATCCCTCGGTGCTGCTTTCCTGCAAGCCAAATACCCCGGTGCTCTTTCCCTTGCGGAGCCCAAATACCCAGGGGGCGCACTCCGCAGAGCCCAAATCCCCTCGGTGTTTGCATTCTCGCAAATCAAAAAACCCAGGGTTTGCTGAAATTCTCGCAGAGTCAAATCCCCACGGGCTGCACTCCTGCAGATTTAAAACCCCACGGTGCTGCATTCCTGCAGATTTTTAAAAACACAGTCCCTTCATTGACAAAAAAACAGGAAACCCCCACGGTGTTGATCAGATTTTCCAGGAGACACGGTCTCCGCGGGAAAAATAGGGGTTGGACGAAAGAAAGGATGGGGGTTTAGAAATAGCACTGCTAGAGACGAGTGGTGTGGTCAAAAACAAGGATATAAGGAGTCTAAAAATTTGCAAAAACCAAAGGGTTTGGAGAAAAAGGTGGAAAAAAACGACTCTCGCACCTCTTGGTCCTGGAAAAGTCGAAAAAGGGGGAAAGGGAAATTTCCCCGGGTTTTCTCCATCATCAATTCTGGGGAAGGGCCCCTCTTAGTCCAATGAGCGAATATAGGGGGGAAAGGGAAAATTTCCCCCACCTACCCCATCGGGCAACTCTGGGCCCGCATGAACCTCACCGGGAAATCGCATAGCCAAACCCCGTCAAACCTGGGGTGATGTTATGGGGGGAATTAAAGGGACTCCGGAGAGACCTTTTCAGGGAAAGGGGAAAAAAAACAAGTGAAGAAACACCCCCTTTCCCTTCCCCGTCCTGGAATGTCCAAAAAGGGAAGGAAAGCCCCCCGGTCTAAACCATTTCAAATCTGGGGATTGGGGCTCCTCTTGTCCAATGAGCTAACGTAGGGGGAAGGGAAAAATTCCCCAAGGGCTACCCCCTCATCAACTCTGGGCCCCGTCTGAGCCCCATCAGAAAGTCGTTTTTGGCAGCCTGTAAACCTATGGAGTGACGTTTTGGAAAGGGAATTTAAAAGGGCTCCGGAGAGACCTTGGTTTAGGAAAGAAAGCCATTTAAAGGAACCCCTGCTTCAGAATCTTCAGTGATGACCCATGACAAAAAAACCCCCAAATCAAGGGGACAAAAATTTCATTACATAGAATCCACAAGTGATGAGGACAGCTTTCTAGACACTGGAATTTAGAAACATCGAGGTCGACCCAAAAACGGTGGAGATCTAAAAAGACTTCGAAAAAAACCCCCCCCTACTGAAACTTCAAGTGGGTGTTATGCCATTCACCGGCCAAAACGAAAAATCGCAAATCCCCGAAGAACCCCTCCCCCCAAAACCTCCGAAACAAGGTGCTGACAAAAAAAAATTAGTGGAGGTAAAACAAAAGTTTGGGAAGTAAACTCCCCCAAACTAAAAGGAAGTAGTCCTGAGGAGTATTGGGGCCCTTTCCCCAGTTGATTGAGCAAGAAGTACTTCGCACCTCAATGCCCCCCCAGGTAAAAAAATGAAAACCCCTTATTTGATCTTTGCATACAAAGGTGAAAAGGTTTCATTACTCACTGTATGGGAAATGCAAAGAAAGGGGGGTTAAAGACAGCACTAAAATCCTTGATACGAAATATGGAAAATAAAAATCTGTACATGGTCGCATAGAAGTAAGCTAACAAACGGGCACGTTGGGGAAATTTACCATGAGGTCCTCTTTGGGGGGTGTGCCTAAATTGACGTCCCATTTTTCATTTTTCAAAGAAAATTGGGAACGAGCCCTATTGACAAACCCCCTGTGGTTAGAAGCCTGGTTTGGGCAGAAGGACGTCCGGGCTCCAATCAAAGTGGCATGCCATTTGGACTGGCAAAAGGGCGTCGAAAATTTCCCCGTTTTTAAAAAAATAAAAAAATTCCCTTTCAGAAGGAGATGGACGGGCCCCCACGTAGCAGGCGTGCCCACAACCCTTGGCATTTTCCCAAAAACCCCGTTTCCCTGATGCAAAACCCGGGGGGAGAAGTTAAGAAACGTAGATACCAAATTTCCCCGACGAGCATTCACGTCCGTGCCAAAACAACAAACTAGAGATGTAGGGTATTTACAAAAACTAAAGTTGAAACCCCGGAAACGAGGGGATCCAAATTTTTTTTGTGTACAGAGCCCCACCCCCCTTTTTAAAGTGCCCTGTATTCAAGTCACTCAGGGCCCGGAGCACGCAAAAATTAGTGACAGCTCAGAGGAGATGTTCATATGCCTTTGGAAAACCACCCATATAAAGAATTTAAGGCGAAACCCTCGGGGATTAATGGCTGTGGAGGGAAACATTCACGGGGGTTTCATTTATACCAAAAATGCCTCCCCAAAAAAATGGTGAAATGGAAAGACTGGGGGCAGACTGTTGAAGCTCAAAAATCACAACAAAAAAATGACAAAGAAAACCCTTCACGGGGACACCGAGGAAAAGATGGGAGTGGAAGGGGGGAAGTGGGCCCCCCCCATGTTAATGTATTTAAAGCCGTTGGGGAAAACAACGATGGGCAAAAACCCCAATGACCCGGGGCCTTGCTGGACTCCGGTAGTTTCCCCCTTCTTTTTGTTTTCCCCCAAGGTAGTAGGGAAAAGCTTCGGCCAAAAGGGGAGAAGAGAGACAAAGGGGGTTAAATAACGAAAACAGGAAACTTACCATGACGCCCAAAAAAGGTTGATCTCATTGGGCAAGGGGCTGTCCACGGAAAGAAACCACTATGCGACTCCGTCAGTGACGCCTCGACTCCTTCCCTGAAAGGGCGGGTCAACGCCTTAAAACGAGCAATTGAACACCGCTCGCTGGCCACACCTACGGGGAAAATGGTTTCCCACACAGGAAAAACCACCAGAAATGCATTTTCGAGTTACTGATCGGGGCCCGGGCGCTCCCTCAGGCTTTTTCCTCGGGGGGTCAGAAGGGGGGGAGGAGGGGGAAACCCCTTTTCTGTTGGGGGCAAAAATTGGATGGGTGGTTAATGGTCCTGTGAGCAGATCACTGGGAGCAACTAATTTTTGGGGCCTACATAAATGAAGTGCCCTGTACCCAGCACGAGCACCCTGTTTGGGGTGATCAGCTAAAAAAAATTTTTGGGACCCTTTGGAGAGGAGCCACAGCGAAAAAAAGGGGAAAATCAAAGGAGGGGGCTATCAAGTCCTACACTTTGGGACAAAGAGGGGAACCCCTGGTTGATGGACATCATGAATTCCCCAATCCCTTTAAGGAAAATGAGCCCCAACTTCCAGAAAAATTTGGGTAATGGTGAAAAGACGAAATTGCCGGCCTAAAAAAAAACGTCTTCCAAAGGGGGTTTAAACCCTGGGAAAGGGTAAATATTTAGCAGAAATGGAGGGAATTACTCCCAAAAAGGACTGCTGAGCAAGCAAAGGGAGTAGGGGCCGCCAGGGAAGACATGGGACCTACCCCCACCACCCGGTATTCAATCCCTAACCCAAACCCGAGAAAATACGCATAGTGGTTTTGACTTTCGCTTCCCCCTTTGGGAAGGGACCACCCTAAAAAAAACAGGGCATGCAAGGCCCCGGCCTGAGAAAGAAACCCGCTGGGGATACTGCTCCGGTTTGAGAAAGAAGAGTTTCAGTAGCCCGCTGATATCAAAGGTATGTTTTTACCCGGTAAAAGGGCCCCCCCAAAGGGACCGTGATGTTCTAAAAGGGTTTTTGTGGTGGCCCAAAAGGGGGGTTTCTCTTTCGAGGCCCCAAAAGGTTTTACGCCTGACGTGCACTTTTTTGGAAAGGGGTTTGGAGGCCCCCCCATGTGCGTCATTTTTCCCCTCCTAAGGGGCACTTCTAAAATTTAAATTAGCAGATGTAAAAAAAGGGAATTCTATGTAGATGACCTCTTGATGTCTGTCGAAAAAGAAACAAAGGCCATTTACCAGGCAAAGCCCGTTTGGGGCCACCTTAAAAAAAAAAGTGGTTTTTACTTAACTAAGTGGATGTCAAACTCAAAAAAGGGGTTTTTACTGCGTCCGCAGGGGACAGGAGTCCTCCTGTTTTTAAAAATATTGACTGACAAAAAAGGACCTACCAACGGGCAGAGCCTTTGGGGGTCCCCGTGGAGGGCCCGGAGGGGTGATGGCTTTTAGATCAAGTAAAATGTTCCGAAAAAACCGATCTCAAAAAGAGGTATGCCCAAGCTTTATGGGGTCATTTTATGACCCGCTCGGGTTGTTAGCCCCTTAAAGGTGAGAGCAAAGATGAAACTACCAAGAAGAAAATGAGAAATTTAAAGAGGATGGGGGTGAAGGGGCTTTGCCCCACAGAATTCCGTAAAAAGGGAAAGCATGGCTCAGTGAACTAAGGGGGAAATTTGGGAAAGGGTTCTTTTTCAACAGGTGCATAGTGCCTATGAATCTTGGAAAAAAACGGCAGTGTTCAGCACTCATTTTTGTGATGCATCCACAAAGGCGTTTTCAGCCGTTTTACTTGAGGGTACCAAAATGGGGTCCCGGGGATCACTAAATGGGCTCTCCCTTTTGGCAAGGGAAAAAGACTGGGGCCCCAAAAAGACAACCCCCCACCCCAACTGGAGTTGGGCAGCAGCAGTCCGGGGGCCACATCAATGCAAAAATTTCGGAAGGACTCTCCTTTTTCCTATTGGTGACCCCCGTGTTTTGGACTGATAGTACTATTGTTTTGCAGTACATCAAAAACACCTCCCCCTCGATTCCACACATCGTTTCGAATGAGTGGGGATTAACACAAAAATTCATCTCCCCCCCAGTTGGGGACATGTAAGATCAGAGCTCAAACAGCTGATCCTGCTTCCAGAGGTCTATCAGCTAAGATTAATGCAAAAAAGGATTGGAAGGGGGGGAAAAATTTCTCCTCTTTTCCTGGAAAAACCCCCGGGTCCCTTCCCCCAGGGAAATTCCCGGGATTTCAAATGATGGTCCTTTAAGTTAAGAATATGACAAAATCATTGCAGCGGGGGCCAAAAAAAGTCGCACCTTTTGGGCCCATGTTTGAGCGATATTCCTCGGGTATAAGCTGCAGCGGGAATTTTACTGGCTACGTAGATTTTGTTCAGCATGCAGAAAAAAGGGTTTACAACCCGGGCCTAACCTAGCGTTTTTGGGGAAACCAAGCGGCGAGGATGGGGTTTTCATCAGACAAGTGCAAAAAGACCTCTTTGGCCCGGGAAAAGTTGGGGCATATTTAAGAGAAAAAAAAATTTGCAGGGGGAAACCCCTTTATCGTTTTGGGAAAACCCCCTTGGGATACCAGGGCCCCCCCTTTTTTTTTTTACGTGTGGGGGACGGAGAGTCGATGAATATATCGACCAGAAATTTTAAAAGGCCACTGAAACTTACCAAAGGGTCTCCTGTAAAACCGGGCCCTTTAAAAGTTCAAGACATTTATGTGTTTTCCCTGGGGAGGGCCCCCTGGCAGAGAACACACCTTAGCAGAATTTTCGGAGGAAATATTGGATAGTGGGGGGTAGGGGCCCTTTAAATCGACCGAATACTACGTAAAAATGGTTTTTACCCGCCGGAGGGGTAATAGCAAACCCCTGGGCTCAGAGGCAAGGAATTTACCCGTTGAACGAGTTACACCGTGGCACCCCCCTTTTTACCACACGGGGTGGATTGGGTTTTGGGGCCCCTTTCATGTAGTATGTAAGACACACAGAGAAGGGGATTTGGTTGTGTCTTTACATGCTTCGCACCAGGGCTGTCCCCTATTAAACCCCTTTAAGTCTTAATGGGTAGCACCTTTTTTCAAGCACTTATGTGCCTTTTTAGCCCCTAGAGGAAAAACCCCCATGAAAATCTACTCTGTAGAAAACAAAAATTTTTGAGGGCTGAAAGGAGCTCCGAGCAAAGTTTATGCCTGGTCTAAGAACAAATCCATTGAGACACATGTAAACAGAGGGGGATTTATTGGGGGTTTTAAAACCCCCTGCCATCCCAAAAGGGGGGCGGGGTGGGAAACGGGCAGATTTTTAAACCCCTACGGAAGAAATTTTCCCCTTCGATCTTTGGCATGCAGAGAATAGAGGGTGATCGAATACGGGAAACCCTTTTTTTTGTTTAAGTAGGGGAAACCCACAAAGAAAAAGCCGCCCTATTACCGCGATCCCCGGGGGATTTTCACAGAAACCCGAAAACTTTTTAACCCCCAACCATGCCCGGGGGATTTAGTGTAGGGATGGTATCCAGTGGGAGACAGATGACAAAGCTTCACTTGACAAAAAACATATGGGCGAGGGCCGGATCCATGCACAAGTCCCCGCAGATAGGTTTGGAGAAAATTTAAAGTAAACCTGAACACATTTAGGATGAAAAACAGAAACAAATTTAAGCCAAACCAAAATCTTCAAGAAGGGGACCTTTTCCTCATTGTCGAACAACATACTTCCCAGGGTCAGGGGGGGTAGGGAGGGGGGGGCTATAGCCGGTGAAGAGGCCTCGTGAAAGGGAAAAGTCCGGGCTAGTTCTGGGGGTCCTCGTTTAACCCCTAGTAATTATGCCTCTTAGAAGGGTCCCTTTTTCCTAACCGGGTTTATTTGGTTGCCCACAGGGAGCAAAGGGGGGAAATGTAGCCGCCGCTGGTAAATTTCCCTACTTCAATTATTCTGTATACAAATTTTCTGTAAAAACTACAAAACGGAGAGGCTGTATCGTATAAATTCATTTCTGTGTCACAACCTCCTCGGGGAGGTAGGGCGGTTTGGGGACCGCCGGGTTTAACCCATGTCCATTTTCAACCATAAGAGCTTTACCTGTCAGGGAACCCTTTTTTGTGTGGGGGTCGTTCCCTAGGAAGTGATGGTGGGTCTTTTATGTGATCGATGCTGGGGGATAGTGGGGTCATGCCCCAAAATAATGTTAAACTAGAAGTAAATGTTACTTGACGTCGCAGCATATGTTGTTTTAAAAGGGGAGGGCAGTTCGAGGGGAAAACCCCCCGTGGGCCCCAAGAGCCCCTAGAAAACGGAATCAGCTGATATTCGGGCTGTTCCCCCAATTGGGGTAGGGAAACTAAAAATTTTGGAAATTCTTTATCTTTTTAATTTTAATATATGTTTTTTATTGTGGGTTTTTTGTATTGTATGCACGCATTCCTATAATCGAAAGTATTAATTAACAGGTTTTACCGCTACCGAATTTAAAACTTTTAAACGAGTGCTACGCAGTGGATCAGTCACCCCCCCCCAACCCACAAATCATAGGCGGTTTTTACGGCGGCCACGGGGTGGGTGTGGTGTGTGTTTGTGTGTGTGTGTGTGTGTGTGTGGTGTGTGTGTGTGGGGTGTGTGTGTGGTGGTTTTGTGTGTGTGTGTGTGTGTTAATTTTTATTTATCTGTTAAAAATTATATTAAAATATTATATAATATATTAAAAATATATATATATTTTTATATATATTAAAATATACATATATAATATATATATTTTTATATATATTATATAATAAATATTTTATATATAAAATAATATATATATATATATTTTATATATATATTATATATGTGTGTGTATGTGTGGTGTGTATTAATAGTATTTATATGTATAAACATATATATATTAAAATATATATATATAATAAAATTTATAATATATATATTTTATTAATATATATATATGTATATATTTAATTTTTATTTTTTTTATTTAAAAAATTGGTTTTTTAATTTTTTTTTGGGGAAAAGTTTTTCCCCCCAAAAATAATGTGTTGTGTGTGGGGTTGGTTTTATTTATACAATACACACATACACACGCACACGCGCCCACACACACGTGCGCGCGCACACAAACATATACACATACACACACACACAGGCGGATCGGCCTGACACGTGACCCCGCGCTCACCGCTTTACCCATAGACATCGTCTCGTGCGTTCTCTTACTGTGATGTAATCTTCATCAATAAAGAGTCAAGTCATAATACTAGTATCACTACCCCTGCTAAGCCACTGTACCAGAGTTCTCATAGACTCTTACTCTCTCTCTCTCTCTCTCTCTCTCTCTCTCTCTCTCTCTCTCTCTCTCTCTCTCTCTCTCTCTCTCTCTCTCTCTCTCTCTCTCTTTCGCTCTTTCACCCTCTTTCTCTTTCTCGTTCTCTTTATCTATCTATCTTTATCTATCTATCTCTATCTATCTATCTATTTATCTCTATCTATCTATCTATCTGTCTGTCTCTCTCTCTCTCTCTCTCTCTCTCTCTCTCTCTCTCTCTCTCTCTCTCTACTTACCAACCTATCTATCTATCTACCTACCTACCTACCTACCTATCTATCTATCTATCTGACTATCTATCTATCTATCTATCTCTACCTCTCTCTCTCTCTATCTCTCTATCTATCTATCTATCTATTTATTTATCTCTCTCTCTCTCTCTCTCTCTCTCTCTCACTCTCTCTTTTTGTCTTATAACAAGTGAAAGCATAAAATCGCAAAGAAAAAAGGTCAATGCAATAGTTTATTGCATGATTTATTTCAGCAAAAAAGAGAGAAAAAAATGCTGAAGCGGAAGACCAGAACAAAAACAGGAA